>NC_140972.1:52897059-52989559 GCF_056783735.1 Eptatretus burgeri | reverse complement strand
GCATATTGATTGCTTTGCTGATGGACAGGTAGGAAATAAATGACTGATAGTTTTGAGATGTCATTCAAAAGGTCCAGAGTGCAGTTAGGAACTATTTTGGGGAGGTTAAAGAAGACAGTCTGAAAGTCGCATGCTCACTTTGTTCAACAGACCTTGCTCATTACTGCAATACATCCCATATGCTAAAAGATTTGAAAACCAAACACCAGAGAGAGTAGCTAAAAGTGACGTTTGAGAATTGACGATTGAAAGCACTTTCACCGTGGTTAATGCCTGGTACGCTTCCCTCTCTTCCCCTCCTGTCACACTGCCTTCCCTCCTCTCCCCTCATCCTTCTTTCCCTGACTCACTCTGCCTTCCTGATGAAAATAAATAAGCCCAAAATTCGGAAAGGTGGCTCCGTTTAATGTTAAACCAATGGTGTCCATAAAAATGGGAGGTGAAGGCAGCATGAAGGGAGGGGAGGGAAAGGCAGCATGATGGGAGGGAAGGGAATGCAGTGTGAAGATATGGAAGGGGAAGGCAGTGTGAGGGGAGGGAATGGGAGGTAGAGTGATGGGAGGAGAGGGGGAGGCAATATAAGGGGAGGGAATGGGAAGGCAGCGTGAGGGGAGAGAAGGGGGAAGCAGCATGAGGGGAAGGGAGGGAAGGCAGCAAGAGGGGAAGGGAGGGGAGGCAGAGTGAGGGGAGGGAATGGAAAGGCAGTGTGAGGGGAAGGAAATATGGGGGAGGGAAGGGAAGTCAGAGTGAGGGGAGGAAAGGGGAGGCAGAGTGATGGGAGGGGAGGGGAAGGCAGCATGAGGGGAGGGGATGGGAGAGGAAGTCAGGTTGAGGGGAAGGGAGGGGAGGGCAGCGTGAGAGGAATGGAGGGGAAGGCAGCATGAGGGGAAGGGAGGAGAAGGCAGCATGAGGGGAAGTGAGGGGAAAGTAGCATGAGGGGAAGGAATGGAAAGGCAGTGTGAGGGTTAGGAAATATGAGGAAGGGAAGGGAAGTCAGAGTGATGGGAGGGGAGAGGAAGTCAGTGTGAGGGGAATGGAGGGGAAGGGAGTGGAATGCAGCATGAGGGGAAGGCAGTCGAAGGCAGCATGAGGGGAAGGGAGTGGAAGGCAGCATGAGGGGAAGGGAGTGGAAGGCAGCGTGAGGGGAAGGGAATGGAAGACAGCGTGAGGGGAAGGGAGTAGAAGGCAGCGTGAGGGGAAGGGAGTAGAAGGCAGCGTGAGGGGAAGGGAGTGGAAGGCAGCATGAGGTGAAAGGAGGGAAGGGAAGGCAGCATGAGGGGAGGGAAGGGTGAGGCTGTGCGAGGGCAGGGAAAGGGGAGGCCATGTGAGGGCAGGGAAAGGGGAGGCCTTGCGAGGGCAGGGAAAGGGGAGGCCGTGCGAGGGCAGGGAAAAGGAAGGCAGTGCGAGGGTCGGGAATGGGAAGGAAGGCAGTGTAAGGGGAGCGGGTTGGAAAGACAGCGTAATGGGAGGGTAGGCAGCATACTAAGGCATTAGCGGGGTGATAACACATGCCCAAACAGCAAAACTTTCTTTTTCACTGACGTGTGCATTTAAAAAATTAAAAATAATGCTATCCACTTGACAAAGGCCTACCTGCATGCAGCCCCCCTCCATCCCCCCCCCCCAACACCTACGCATTCCTCCAACCTTCTCTCGGTGCATGCAAACCGTGCACGTGCACCAGCAATATACTTATCCTTTCACTCACACACATGCACGGATTTCCCCACACCGCACTGCACGGTGACACATTGCACAGTAGCACGTCCTGCATGGCTTCGATGCCGCATCACATCTATTCTCCACAAGGCTTCAAAGCTGCAGCATATTTTCTCCACATGTGCAAAAGCACATGGTTTGCGCGACGACCGCATAACCTTCTTCACAGCGCCATACACCACGGGCCTGAGTTCAAGTTTAGATTGCACGCCCACGAAACCTGCACACCGCACAGATGTAACCAAGCATGCAGCCCCTAATGCACCCCACGGAGAGTCATTTGTACTAATTGGTGTCACGTCCATGTGTGATGTCTACGTTCCTCTTTGCTTACAGAACCAACTAACTTTTAATATATTGCAGCAATTATAAGTGTATTTATATTAATATTTTGTAAAGAAAGCACGTACAAAACAGTACAAGTCAAAAAAAGCTCTTCACTTGCAGCAACAAAAAGTTCCTTTTCGCTTGCAGAAACTACTGACTTAATATATTGGTGGAACTATAATGGTATATTTATATTCATATTTTGTAATGTAGGCAGATTGCCCAAAATGTAACAAGCAAACTGCATACATAATTGCTGAAAAAAAGAACCCCGGTGACCTGAACTGTCATGGATTGCAAGAGCAGATGACAAAGCATGGTGTTGCGCCCAATGAAGTTACACTTTCCAAACATTCATTAATCTTTCCTTCACTCAATATTGTTACGGCTGTGTGAAATTCGCAAACCACCATTCAGGTCCCGTAGGTGAGATATCTCTTAAGTACATGTGTAGTTAGCCCCAAACCCGTTGTTTAGAGGGAATAAATGTGATTCATTCGGGCTGCGACGCTTTGAGTCAGTCGTTTTTCTTTCTCTATCTTTTATTTCAAATAAAACCCAACGAGGACACTCGGTGGGCTTTTCGCGCCATTCTTCTCCGCACTTGGTGTGAGGGGAGAGAAGCGAGGGGAGGGCAGCTGGCCCCCGATTGGTGGATGCGCGGTGTGACGCGGCCAGGGAGGAGGAACGCCCCTCTTCGAGACCTTTCTCGAAGCGCCTCGAAGGGGCGTGGAGCAAAGAACGAGGCGGAGCAACAGGGCGGAGCTCCGAGGATATAAAAGTCGGAGACGGGGGAAGCAGTTTTGTTGATGCTCTTGCTGGTAGATGCTCTTGCTTGGTAGATGCTCTTGCTTGGTGGATGCTCTTGCTGCGTGGTTGCTCTCGTCCTCCGGCTCACTCGTCCTGGTGGCCGCTGGCCAGGTCTTTTGTGGGGCGGTTGTAAGACCCCGCTGGTGGGAAGGAGCGTCCGCCATTCCCCTCTCCCGACTTCGGGCATCCACATCCCCCCCCTATCCGCGCTGGGATAGCGCCGAACACTCGGTCCGTGGCGTTGAGTGGCCAACACGTGCAGGCACGAGGCACGCCGGAGAGGACTCGCCTACCACGCTCGGGCACGGAGTCGCGGCCAGGAGGGACCACGTCGACGGACGTCGGAGAGGGACTCGACACGCTCAGGGAAGTCGCGACTTCCATTTCTTTTGGGTTCTGTGTAAACGTGTGCTTTGTGCCTGTGTCTGTGTGAATAAAGTGCTTGCATGTTGAATTGTTCCCCGTTTCGCTGCGTCCTTTCCTTTGTTTGAATCTCTATCTTGCTTCACGTAATGGGTTCGTCGTGGGCTTAATACGCCCGATAAGTAATCGGAACTGTCGAGGCCGACGATAACACCGCTCGGTTATCCCGATAGTACGGAACGGACTGCTTAAGCAGCCCGTGTCCAGAGTCGACCTGCGGCAAGGTGCAATCGCCCCGTTTACCATCCGCGTGGGTACTTAGGTAGGTCGAGTTTGGCGAACAACCCTATCCCACGCGGGTGGCCGATTGGCACGATCGTGGTGAGGCCGAAAGGCCCACCCGTGACTAGCTCCCGGCGTTAGTCCGAGAGGGTCATGACAGAATTATCCGTCTGGTGGGCGACGTGCCGCGATTCGAGTCACGTGGCCGTTCGCACGCCGGCGGGCACGAATTCGCAACAATATAATCGTCCGAACAGCAGAAAAAGTGAAGTTTAATGTTTTGCTTAAATAAATACACTAATTTTTTTTTATTTTCACATTTCACTCCAGATTTCAACACTGATTTAGTCCAAGGGATCCGATTCTCAAATCCGATATAATATTTCGATTATATACATTAATTAGTCTGTGAGAGTAGATAGTGTTTCCAAATCAAGGCATGCTTGAATAGGCCAAACAAAATGGCGATTTAACACCTCATCGAGGGAAAGTGAGGGTCCGAGAGTGTCCAAGGATGCGCCTGATAAAGGACACAATTAAATAAAGCCGCCATTTATCTTCAAAAGTGGTGTTTTAATTTATGCAAACACCCAATTTTCACTCAGCACTCCCATGGATTTCCCTTAGTGTGCAAGCAAAGTTTCAAGCTGCCAGGTGTCATGGTTTTGGAGTTATGGAGGAGACACACATCTAATACATATATTTATATATATATATATATATATATATATATATATATATATATATATATATATATATATATATATATATATATATATGTGCAAACACATACACATACATGCATGTGTGGAGCGTGACGCGAGCGCTCCCCCCGATATCCAATGGATGTAAAGTCCTGTGCATGCTCACACAAAAGTGTAATTTCCAGCCCGGAGGTATCGGCCCAGCCACTCGTGTCAAAGACAGATTTTTATGGACACCATTGGTTTAACATCAAACCGAGCCACCTTTCCGAATTTTGGGCTTATTTATCTTCGTCAGGATGGTATAACTATAATATCTAACCCACATTGACCACAGTCATTGTTTAAATTTCAATCGTACCTCCTGGCTGTATTGGTGAGCATCAGCCATGGATTATGTCTCACACCATAAAACCACATAATCCGCAAAGACCAACAAGCTCTCTGCCATTCAGACAATTGTTCCCACTTATGCAAACCAAGAAACCAGAAGGCATGTGCAATCAGTGGAGAAATCAACATGTGTGGAGTGTGACGAGCACTCTGCCTATCTCCAGTGGATGCAAGTCCTGCACATGTGTGCACCAATTCACCAAAGCGTCACCTCCGACCCGGCGGCTTCAGCCTGGTGACTCATGTCAAACAGACAGTGATTTTATGGTACGATTGAAATATAAATGCTGAATGTGGTCCTCATTGCTTAGATATTTATACGGTATGCCGTCCTGATGAGGAGAACACACACGATAATTAATGTGTGAAACTTGTAAAACCTTGTCTTTCATGAAGAGCGTGATTAATCCTTCAATTATTGGCCTGTGAGCAGATGTCACGTTGCTTATTTTTCAGGTCCATCGAGGAATCAAAGGAATGGTGATGAATCCAAAGGGGAAAGGAATCGCAAGTGCCATAATTTCCATCGATGAGATAAAACACGATGTGACGACAGGTGTGTTATCTGGGTAAACAACCCTTTACATGTTACACCATAAGTTTTTATTTATAAACACCTTGAGTACTTGTAACCACCCAGTATAACCATTGCCAACATAGTGCTTCGGCAGTACCAACGCTCTTTAAAGAGTATGGGACATCAAAATGATATAAAACATACTTTTAGTTATCTACAAACAAATATGTCTTTGCATCTTACAATGAAAATGTGTTGCTGGCTCTGCCCTGCAGACAGTGGGGGTGACTACTGGCGTTTGTTAAATCCTGGTGAGTACCAAGTGTCTGCATCTAAAAAAGGCTATATCAAGGCTCGCCGGACTTGTAGTGTGGGCTACAAGATTGGAGCAACAGTGTGCAACTTCAAGCTGCGCCGCAGCCGAGAGTTATTCAAACGTCATACCATTCGCTCTGGCATCTGGCAAAGAGCTCATACCCAGTGAGTAAGGCACTATTCTAATGGAAACAATGCTTCCATCGAGGATAACAATCATTATTCCATGGTAAAGGACCCCGATTAGGTCATGTAGCATGGAGGCCAGCAAAATCTGAATTGTCTGCAAAGATTCATTGACATAAGGATCAGGAAAATTAACCAAAGGGTTTGGAGGTCAAAATATGTATCCTTATCCACATCTCGGAATATAACCCAACAGCTTCCAAAGCAGTAGCCTACGGACATTTTTGCATCGATTTTTGTTTTCTGAAATCTGGATTATTTTGTGACCCTATATTATTCGGGGCCATCCATTTATTGTAAGTATGGAAAATTGCGGATTTTTTTTTTAATCCAACCCCACCCCGCCCTCCCCCCCCCCCCCACACAGTCCACACCCAACATCTCCTGCACCCTTTCTGTATTTGCTACACATATGCTCATTCCACTTCTTTCGCACTCTCTCTCCCAAACTTTCTCTTATTATCCTTCCTTCTGCTAATTTGGCCGAGGTCTTTGCTAAGCCGAGGATGTTTATTCCTGCTACGTGATACACTTGCTTGATTTGTAGTTTTGTTCATTTTCTTTGCCAATTGCCAGACTTAGTTATCATCCAATATCTTCAAATAAAACGTCGTTCTCGACACAATTCAGCTATCTGTGCTATTTTATTGTTTCATGCTTTGAACCATCCTTAACCTCATCCGATGATAATGAAAACGATTTCAATTTCAGTCTGACAACTTTTCAGATAATTTTCAGATAAATTTTCAAAACTTTTCAGATAATTTTGATAATAATCAGACATTATTATCAAAAAATTTAATTCTGATTGTCAGAAATTCAAGTCTGAAAATGAACGTACTTGTCACCAAGTTAGTACACTATAATACATTCCGTTTTCAGTTGTGGTAATTCATGGTCATCACACGATAACTATCTTTTGATGGGTATTTCTCAAACAAAATTATCAGAACTGTTTGATTTGTGTAAAGCAATAATGTAATGTGGAATCTATAATAAGTGAGGTGCCAACATCCTTTTGGGCTGGCCTGTTCCACGTGAGCACTTAGCTCACGTGGAACAGGCCAATATGCTGAATCCCAGATTCAAATCCCACATTATGTTGTATTGATTTGTGCATTGTCCACGAATTCCCATTCATCCATATGTACAAGATCCATATGTCCATATGTCATCCATATGTACAAGAAGAAGAAGAATCGAAGTAGAAGAAGAAGAGGAATAATAAAATGAAGAAGAATGTGTGGGGGGTACTCTTGATGGAGAAATAAGGAAAGTGAAGCGTTTTAAAATGTTTAAAATGCTTTTTAAGGAATAAGCGTATAGATTCAATGAATATTCAGTTTGGACATATTGAGAAAAGGGGTAAGAAGAATGGGGGAAGGGGGAACTGGGAAGGGAGTGGGGGAGGAGTAGGGGTGGGGGGGGGATAAAGAATAGGAAGTAAAGTACAGGTAGAATGAAATTCAAGTCGAATGACGTTGCGTGTTGGGCGTTTTAAAGGATTCAACAACAGTGAAGGCTCAACTGTTTTACTGCAGTACCAGAAAATACAATCCGTCACCTCACTAACGGGGTTATTAAGGAGGAGGAAGAGAAAGAGGGAGAGGAGGCAAAGCAAGGATAGAGGAGGAAATTGAGGGCGAGAGGTTGGAGTGAGGTGGAGTGGGAGTGGGATGGAAGAGAGAGGTTGGGAGAGAGAGAGGGGTAGGAGAGAGGGGGAGGGTGAGGGGTGGGAGAGGGAGGGAGAGGGGTGGGAGAGGGTGGGAGAGGGGTGGGAGAGGGAGGGAGAGGGGTGGGAGAGGGAGGGAGAGGGTGAGGGGTGGGAGAGGGAGAGGGTGAGGGGTGGGAGAGGGAGGAGAGGGAGGGGGTGAGGGGAGGGAGAAGGGTGGGAGAGGGTGAGGGGTGTGAGAACGAAGGGTGGGAGAGGGGTGGGAGAGAGAGGAGTGGGTGGGGGAGAGAGAGAGAGAGAGAGAGAGAGAGAGAGAGAGAGAGAGAGAGAGAGAGAGAGAGAGAGAGAGAGAGAGAGAGAGAGAGAGAGAGAGAGAGAGAGAGAGAGAGAGAGAGAGAGAGAGAGAGAGAGAGAGGGAGAGGGAGTGGGGTGGGAGAGAGAGGGAGAGGGAGTGGGGTGGGAGAGAGAGGGAGAGGGAGTGGGGTGGGAGAGGGAGGGAGAGGGAGAGGGTGAGGGGTGGGAGAGGGAGGAGAGGGAGAGGGTGAGGGGAGGGAGAAGGGTGGGAGAGGGTGAGGGGTGTGAGAACGAAGGGTGGGAGAGGGGTGGGAGAGAGAGGAGTGGGTGGGGGAGAGAGAGAGAGAGAGAGAGAGAGAGAGAGAGAGAGAGAGAGAGAGAGAGAGAGAGAGAGAGAGAGAGAGAGAGAGAGAGAGAGAGAGACAGTGAGAGACAGTGAGAGGGAGAGACAGAGAGAGACAGTGAGAGAGAGAGAGAGGGAGAGAGAGAGAGAGAGAGAGAGAGAGTGAGAGAGAGAGTGGGAGAGAGAGGAGAGGGAGTGGGGTGGGAGAGAGAGGAGAGAGGGAGTGGGGTGGGAGAGAGATGGAGTGGGGTGGGAGAGAGATGGAGTGGGGTGGGAGAGAGAGGAGTGGGTGGGAGAGAGAGAGAGAGAGAGAGAGAGGGGGAGTGAGGTGGGAGAGAGAGGGAGAGTGAGTGGGGTGGGAGAGAGAGGGAGAGGGAGTGGGGTGGGAGAGAGAGGGAGAGGGGTCGGAGAGAGAGGGAGAGGGAGTGGGGTGGGAGAGAGAGGGAGAGGGGTGGGAGAGAGAGGGAGAGGGGTGGGAGAGAGAGGGAGAGGGAGTGGGGTGGGAGAGAGAGGGAGAGGGAGTGGGGTGGGAGAGAGAGGGAGAGGGAGTGGGGTGGGAGAGAGAGGGAGAGGGAGTGGGGTGGGAGAGAGAGGGAGAGGGAGTGGGGTGGGGAGAGAGAGGGAGAGGGAGTGGGGTGGGAGAGAGAGGGAGAGGGAGTGGGGTGGGAGAGAGAGGGAGAGGGAGTGGGGTGGGAGAGAGGGAGAGGGAGTGGGGTGGGAGAGAGAGGGAGAGGGAGTGGGGTGGGAGAGAGAGGGAGAGGGAGGGGTGGGAGAGAGAGGGAGAGGGAGTGGGGTGGGAGAGAGAGGGAGAGGGAGTGGGGTGGGAGAGAGAGGGAGAGGGAGTGGGGTGGGAGAGAGAGGGAGAGGGAGTGGGGTGGGAGAGAGAGGGAGAGGGAGTGGGGTGGGAGAGAGAGGGAGAGGGAGTGGGGTGGGAGAGAGAGGGAGAGGGAGTGGGGTGGGAGAGAGAGGGAGAGGGAGTGGGGTGGGAGAGAGAGGGAGAGGGAGTGGGGTGGGAGAGAGAGGGAGAGGGAGTGGGGTAGGAGGGAGAGGGAGAGGGAGTGGGGTGGGAGGGAGAGGGAGAGGGAGTGGGGTGAGGGCGAGGAGAGAGGGAGTGGGGTGAGAGGGAGAGGGAGTGGGGTGGGAGAGAGAGGGAGAGGGAGTGGGGTGGGAGAGATAGGGAGAGGGAGTGGGGTGCGAGAGAGAGGGAGTGGCGTGGGAGAGAGAGGGAGTGGCGTGGGAGAGAGAGGGAGTGGCGTGGGAGAGAGAGGGAGTGGCGTGGGAGAGAGAGGGAGTGGCGTGGGAGAGAGCGGGACAGGGGTGGGAGAGAGCGGGACAGGGGTGGGAGAGAGCGGGACAGGGGTGGGAGAGAGATGTGAGAGAGGAGGGGGGAGTGTGGGCGGCAGCAGAGAGGGGGGAGGAGAGGGGGATTCCGGCAGATGTGCTGCCAAGTTTAACATCCATCCGAGAGATGGCACACACATTGATGAATCGACCTGCCTGTGAAACACCAGGATGACTGTTAATTGCTGGGTTGGGACTTAAACCCAGATGAGACAGCTTAGATCGAATGTGCTTACCTCTCGGCTATCCTACCATGATCTGGCGATTCATTGCTTCATAAGAAATGAATTAATCCGAGCAGCAGTTACATCTGCTCAAAAAAAACAAGAAAAAAAACCTTTTGTTTGTCCAAATCATGCATTCTTTGGCAGCCATTCGTTTCCTTGACCTCGTGAGAGTTTTATGGTGATGGAGGGGGTTTGGCAGGAGTATAGCATGAGGGAAGGGGAAGGGATGGCAGACTGAAGGGAGGGAAGGGAAGGTAGTTTGAAGGGAAGGCAGTGTGAGGGGAAGCAGGGAAGGCAGCATGAGCGGAAGGGAGGTGAAGGCAGTGTGGGGGGAAAGGGGGGAGGCAGCAAAAGGGGGAGGCAGTATGAGGAGAGGGGATGGAAGCACAAGTGGGGAAGGTAGCGTGAGGGGTGAAGGCAACATGAGGGGGTGCAAGGGAAGGCAGCATGAGGGGAGGATAAGGTAAAGCAGTGTGAGGGGAGGGTCCGTCCGCACAGATACAGAGAGAGAGAGAGAGAGAGAGAGAGAGAGAGAGAGAGAGAGAGAGAGAGAGAGAGAGAGAGAGAGAGAGAGAGAGAGAGAGAGATAGGTGGAGGAGCGAGGATGTAGGGAGACTGAGGAGAGGTGTGGAGTGAGGAAGGAGGGGTGCAAGAAGGGGTGCGGAAGTGAAGAGGGGTGGGGGAAGGGAAGGTAGCGTGAGGGCAGGGGTGAAGGGAAGGCAGCATGATGGGAGGACAGCGTCAGGAGAAGGCAGCAGAAGGGGAGGGCAGGGGATGGTAAGTTAAGGCAGTGTGAGGGGAGGAGAAGGAAGTGTGAGGGAAAGGTAAGGCAGTGTGTGGGGAGGATCCATCCGGACATAACCACCATCCAGACACGTATGGAGAGAGGGAGAGGGAGAGGGGGAGGGAGAGGGGGAGGGAGAGGGGGAGGGAGAGGGAGCGAGAGGGAGAGGGAGATAAGGGGTGTGGGAGGAAGGTGCTACACTGCAATATGAGGAAGGGTGGAGTGAGGAGAGGACAAGGAGAGAGAGGGGTGGCGGTAGGGGAGTTAGCAGTTACAAAGAATATTGTTACGAATTTCGCCCGCCCGGCGTGCGATCGGCCACGTAACTCAAATCGCGACGCGTCGCCCACCGGAACGGACAATTCAGTCGTGATCCTCTTGGAACTACCGCCAAGGAGCTAGCCACAGGTGGGGGTTTAATCTCACCACAACCCAGTCCGCATTCTACCCGCGCGAAATAGGGTGAATCGCCGAATGTCGATCTACCTAAGTACCCGTGCGGGTAGCGTACCGAGGAGTTGTACCACGCCGCAGGTCGACTCTGGACACGAACCGCTTAAGCGGCTCGTTCCGTGCTGCAGTGATAACCGAGCAGAGTTATCGCCGACCTTGACGGTTCAGATTATTTACTGGGTGTCTAAACCCACTACCAATCCCTTACGTGATGCAAGATGGCACTTTCAATGGGGAAAGAGACGATGAACGGGATACATTTCACACAAGCACATTTATTAGAAAGCACGAGCCTGGTGTTGGCGCAGTGGTTTGGGCAGCGGCTTGGGATCCAAAAGGTCCTGAGTTCAAACCCCATTGGGCCAATGAATTAAAAAACACCAGGGGGTTGACTCAGCCTGTCATCCTTCCGAGGTCGGCGAAATGAGTACCAGTGTACTGGGCCGGTGTATACCCCGGTTAAAATAGGTGTACCATATCCCTGTGTTTTAAGAGGCGACCAGGGTTGCGTCAGGAAGGGCATCCGGCGTAAAACATGTGCCAAATGACTATGCAGATCATACAGATGATCCGCTGTGGCGACCCCTAAAGGGAGCAGCCGAAAGAAGCAGAAGAAGAAGACATTTATTAGAAAGCACATATTGCACACACAACACAAGCAAGGAATCATGCAATATACAAGCAACAAATAGAATGCAAAAGCAATACGACCGACTATAATTATTATTTACAAGCACTTACACAGTTTCTACTTGGCAGGACACGGCGCCACAGCATGCATACAAAAACAAAGACCTCCTTCACAGGCAAGGGGGTAGACAGGGTCCGTAGACCTTTATGGTCATGGGCCGTGGATGACCGAAAAGGCCCACGAGACCGAAGGGTCTTACCCGCACCCTCGTGGTGCGACGGTGGGCAGGTCGTGACGCCTTCTCCCCACGGCCACTAGGACAGCCGCGCCTCATCTCGGGCCTTGCAACGGTGGGCAGGTCGTGATGCCTTCTCCCCACGACCACTAGGACAGCCGCGCCTGATCTCGGGCCTTGCAACGGTGGGCAGGTCGTGACGCCTTCTCCCCACGACCACTAGTACAAGACTTCCACCCTACTGCCCCAAGTCTGTTTACGATGAAGACTTGGACCAAGACCACGACGACCAAGACTTCCACACGACTGCCCCAAGTCTCTGCTATCCGCGCTCTTTTCCAGGCGCTCCTCTTGCCCTTTTTTTTTCTCCTGCACCCGCCCCGCCCTTCGCGGCGCGTGGGTGGGGGGAGGAACATTCCAGAGAAATTGGGGAGTTGGTTTCCAACCGTCAAACTTGTTTACCAGAGGAGAAATTGGGATGGTGCTGGTTTCGTTGCTCCTTTAGTGGCGTGGTTGTTGAGATGACGTGATTGTTGAGATGGCGTGGTTGTTGAGATGGCGTGGTTGTTCTAAAATAACGACAGGTAAAGAAAAATGGCTAACTCAAAGCGTCGCAGCCCAGATGAATCACACATATTCCCTCTAAACAACGGGTGTGGACTAACTACACATGAACTTATCGATATATCTAACCTGAGGACCTTTCTGGGGTATTGCAAATTTCCACAGCCGTAACAATATGTTATGCTTTGTGAATAACACACACACACTCACTCGCTCGTCGTGTGATGAGTGTAAAAAAATTAGTTGTGTGATTTTTAAAAAAAGTAAATTTGGCGAACGGCTCAGAAATCAGGTGTTATCTATATTTTAAATCAGGAGTGTCTGTCCATCTATCTGACCCTGAACTACTCTGACAGTTTCGGGGAAATCCCTGAAAAACCTTCTGTGGAACGTTTTAAGGTCCCAGACTCCCAGCCGGTCTCGTAAGATGGGTGGGAGATTTCATAAACACCTCAATACAATTATGCTTTAGACTTTCGATCCGTACGAAGCTGCTCCTGATCCGGATGTAACCTCAGAATGGCATTTTTCTTTGTTTACCTCAGAAGTGTTTGAAATATTGCATTTTTTTTTTCCGTTGCTCTGATGAACAGGTATATATTGTTGCGAATTCGCGCCCGCCGGCGTGCGATCGGCCGCTCGACTCGAATGGCGGCCGCCTCGCCCAACAGAACAGACAATTCAGTTGTGACCCTCTTGGAACAACGCCGGGAGCTAGTCACGGGTGGGGGTTTAACCTCACCACGATCGTGCCAATTGCCCACCCGTGCAGGATAGGGTTGCTCGCCAAATTCGATCTACCTAAGTACCTGCGCGAATCGTCGACCGGGCGATCGTACCACGCCACAGGCCGACTCCGGACACGAACCACTTAAGCGGTCCGTTCCATGCTACAGTGATAACCGAGCGGTGTTATCGTCGGCCTTGACGGTTCCGATTAGTTACCGGGATGTTGAACCCACTACGAACCCCTTACGTGATGCAAGATGGAGAGTCAAACAAAGGAAAGGACGCAGCGAAATGGGGAACAAGTTCACACTAGCATGTTTATTCACACACACACACACACACACACACACACACACACACACACACACACACACACACACACACACACACACACACACACACAAGCACGTATCCACAGCAAAAGAAAAATGCACATAAAAAGCAAAGAAAGAGTTAAAACCGAATACGCCTACACACGGCAACACTTAAACAGCTTTACTTGAAGGACAGGCGCCACCCACAGTCATTTACACAAACCCAAAGAAAAGAAAGGACTTCCCTTGGTGCGGCCGTCGAGTCCTCCTCGCACGACCTCCACTACGAGCTCCGTCTCCTTCGCCGTCCTCCACTGCCGACTCGACCAGACTCGACGATGACACAGCTCGACTTCAACGAGCTCCTTGGGCTCCGCGAGTTCCACGAGCTCCATACCGACGCAGAGACACTCGACCACGACGACACAGCACGGCAATGACCCAACAACGACTTCGGACGGAGGTGAGTTCCACGAGTCAGGGAGAGAGCGAGAGGAAGAGGGAGAGAACACGCCCCGCCCATGTCCGACTTTTATAGCGCGGGGCTCCGCCCTTCACTCCGCCCCGTTTTCGGCTCCACCCTCCTCCGAGAGGGTTCTCGAAAAGGGGCGTTCCCTCACCACGACTGCCTCACGCTGTTCATTCACCAATCGGCGGCGAGCTGCCCTTCCCCCTTCCCTCTCACCAAGCGTGGGGAAGAATGGTGGGAAAAACCCACCAGCATCGTTGGCGGTTTTTGTTTGTTTGAAATAAAAGATAGAGAAAGAAAAACGACTAACTGGAGGATCGCAGCCCGAATGGATCACATAAATTCCCTCTATACAACGGGTTTGGGCTAACTACACATGTACCTATCGAGATATCTCACCTGAGGGCCCTTTATGGTGTAATGCGAATTTCCACAGCCGTAACAATATATATTGTTACAGGCCGGGTGTCAGCCGCCAACCAACCGCTCTGAACGGAACCGCAAGTCGAGTCGTCCCGACCGATTGCCCGGAATATAGATCGCCGCCCGGATAACTACAAGCGACGGGTCCTTGTACAAGAACCGAAATACGCCAATCGGCAGATCATGTGGGGTAGGGTCGATTGCCTATCTTCAATGTACCTAAATACCCACGTGATCCAACTACCGGGGTATTCCACCCTCGACGGATCTCGTACGGAACAAACCGCCGAGGCGAGCTTGCCCGTGCGGGATTCCGAGCGGCGTAATCGCCGAAAACCGTCGGTCCAAATGTCCCCCTATTACGGCAAACCTACAGCTTTCTAACTCCTAACACACGAAATGTTCAGTCAATGAGGGAATGGACGAAACGAGCAGGTTTACATTCACACAAGGACATTTATTATAATGAAACATGTATGCAATTATACAGCAACAAAAGAACTACAACCGTCTATAAGCAATTATTAATGTACAGTCAATTACACAGTTTTACTTAAGGGACTCGGCGCCACAAACATTCATTCGAAAGAAAAGCAGGAAAAAGACCCCATCAAAGGCAATGGGGTCAGACTGGACCTCTTGGGTCTTTATGGCGTGGGACTTGTCAGACCGAACGAGTCCCACGAGACCGTTGCAGGTAACCTGCACCCTCGTGGTGTCTGGCTTGGGCGACCCACAATGCTCCTTCCCCACGGCAGCTAGCGTAGCCGCGGTCGAGCTCGGGCCTTCCGTGTGGCAGGTGAGCTCTCTCCAGCTCTCTCCACACGAACGCGCAGCTTGCGCGACATCAGGCATGACTGCGCCTCCAGCTTGCGTCTTCTTTGCGACGCCCGGACTTCCACGCAGCTCCTTGGCTTCTGGGTTCCTCCCAACTCTCCCAACTGCCGAAGCAAAAAGCTTACTCCTCCCACGGGGCTCAGCACACGAACTCTGCCACGGGACTCCCACGAACTCAGCCCTACCATGGGACTCCCACGGGACTCTTTTCACGGGACTTCCACGAACTCTTTGCACAGGATCCTCTTTTTAACTCTTTCTGGGACAAAGAAAAGATGTCCTCTTTATCCTTTGCACCCTCTCCCCGCACCCGGCGTGACTCATGCCCTCGTGATCCACCCCCCCCCCCCCGCGCTCAACCACGGGTGGGAGGGAGTTGTTGACGTCACGGGATGGCAGGGTTATTCTTCCTCTTTGCAGAAGAGGGGGAGGGACATCTCCATTGTTTCATTCTCTAACTATTAAATCGATCCGCAGCGTATCCAATCGATCTCTGAACATTTAAACAATGGAAGGTCAGCTATCTTGGGAACATGCACTTATCGACATAGCTGACTAAGGGAACCTGTATGTTGTGTGCAATTGAATTCCAAATTCGTAACAATATATTATATGCATATTTATATATCAATCTTGGAGCCCCGAGCTGAACCCTCTCAATGGCATCTATGTCCTTCCTGAGTTGTGGTGACCAAAACTGCACACAATATTATCGATGTGGCCCTCAACAAATTCCGAAACAATGTTAACACCACGTCTTTTGATTTATAAATGATCCCTCTCAGAATACAACCTAAAACCGTACATTTGCTTTACCTATTAACTCCCTGGCATTGCAATGATTCCAGTGGACGATTGAAAATATCCATTAACATGTCGCTTACCTGCTCAGCCAATTCCCTCAATACTCTTCTCATAGACTACTGTGACGTCCACGGGACTTGAACAGTCCCGCCAACGTAGAATGAGCTGAAACGATGGAGGCGGTTTATTTATTTATAACCCAAACATGGCGGTTCTAATCGCTCTACCGCAAACGGGACGAGAAAGGTGGCACGAGTCACTTTTCACTGAGTTGATGATGTTTATTTGTTTTTACTATTAACCAGAAATAACAAGACTCGGCAAGAAAAGGGATCCGGGGCGATTCGACGGGATGGTGTGGGATCGGGCGTGGGGAAAAACAGACAATTCCAATGAATATACAGATCTCAAACCCTCTAAGGCGCCAAGCACACACACACACACACACACACACACACACACACACACACACACACACACACACACACACACACAAAACGTAGCTATTTCTGGTGGTCAGGCTGGACCGTGGTGTGGACGCAACTGTCCCTGGATCGGCGTTGGACGAGCTGGCCTTGCTCTCGTCAGGGGGGCAGGAGAAACCGTGGTGCTGTCGACCTCCTGGTCTTGGCCCAAGTCCGCTCACAGCCGCCAGGGAATCAGTTCTGGCGCGAAGTTGCGAGCAGGAGAGAGAGACAGGTCCGCCCGCCGTTCGACCCCGTACTCCGAGCCAGCAGAACCCCAGAGCCAACCAAGGTGAGGGACGAGGCTCAGCAAGGTTCCAAGACATGATGAAGAACACGATCGAATCAGCACAACAACAAGGACGCTCTTCGCGCAACAGCCTCCACACCAAAAAAAAAAACGATCTTTTTGTCCCGATCTTCTTCCTCTTCTTTTTCGACCCCGAACAGAACCTTTTTATCCTCCTGACCTCGTCACTTCCAATCGAGCCGTTTATTGGCCCACCGCCGTCGCCTTCCGCCAAACGTGATCACGGGGCGGAGCCATCCGCTGCACTGTCCTGTGACGTCACGGCCAGTCTCCAGAGAATACCAAAAGGGGTTTACGCAGACACACTTACCCTATCCCGTGTCCCTATCTAATTACGTGACAATTATCATTTCCCCCTTGAAGAAATGAACATTTACTTGACAACTTATCACCACTGAATTGCTACTTATTACATCGAGATCCTGGTAAACTCGAACAGCATGGCATACCTAATTAAACATCCTAATTACCCTTTGAATGCATACCCCCCCCCCTCAAACGTAACACTACCTTGCCTTAACTTCTCTTAGATTACCTAGCTGTTACTTTACTTCCTCCACTCCAACCTGGATCTTCTGTAAAAGCCCTTCCTCACCTCCTTGATAAATACTCTCAACTAATGGCAAAATATGTATCGTTATCCACATCTAGGAATATAACCCAACAGCTTCCAAAGCAGCAGCCCACTGACATTTCTGTATCGATTTTTGTTTTCTGAAACCTGGATTATTGGCAACTCTCAATCTCACGATTGTTGTGTAAAAGCTGAAGCAAAATACCTGTTTAATAAGCCTACCATCTCACTTTGCTCTCTATCCACTCTCCCAGTGATATTCCTCAATGGGCCCACACTGGTCCTAACCTGATCTTTTCCCATGATATATTTAAAGAAAGCTTTGCTATGTTTAATATTCTTAACCATATCCTTATCATACTCTCTTTTGGCTTGCTGAGTTATTTTCTTAACTTGCCTCTGTTTACTTCAATAGTGATATCAATCTAACTCCAGTCCTGTTAATTTAAACCTAATAAATGCCTTCTGCTTCTCCTTAATAACATTCCTTATCTCACTGCTCAACCACCCTGGTCTCTTTCTGCTTCTAGTTTTACACCTCAATGGAAGGGACTTACTCTGCACTTTACACATTTTCTCCTTCAAGGTTTCCCATTTCTCTGATGCTGATTGTCCTGTTGTTAGTTTCTCCCAATCTACATCACCCAACTCCCTCCTCATACCCTCAAGGTTTGCCTTCCTGAAATCTAATAGCTTTACTCTACTATCCTGAACTCTAACCCTTAACAGAGTCTTTGCAGACATAATGTTATGGTCACTTGCTCCTAAGTGCTCCCCAACCTCCACCTCCTCCACCATATTGGAATCGTTACTTAAAACAAGGTCTAACACTGCACTCCCTCTCGTGGGCTTATCTACAAACTGGGTGAAAAACAATCTTGGAATAAAACGAGGAAATCCTCATCTGCTCTGCCCTTTCCCTGTTCCTGGACCCATTGACAATCTATCACTGGCAAGTTAAAATCCCCCATAATCAATACTCTTCCCTGACCACATACCCTTTTGAATTCTTCATGTATTCCTCCTTCCTCCTCTTCCTTCACATCTGGAGCCCTATAAAATCATCCTACCAGTATCTTACTGTTTTTACAATCTCTAATCTCTACCCATGCAGAATCCTTTACATTAATGCCCTCCTTAATGTCACCCCTTTCTCTTTATGCATTGCTGTCCTTTACCCAGATTGCTACTACTGCTCCTATTCTCTCCTTCCTATCACACCGATACACATTGTAGCCTTCTACTCCTGTCCTCTAGTTACTCTCCTCCTCAAACCATGTCTCACTCACTGCAACTATATCATACTTCTCGTTATCCACTTTGGCTTCAAGCTCTTCCATCTTATTATTTAAATTTCTGGCATTGTTATTGAATATGTTTAACTTTTCCCTTCCTGAAATTCTATTTTCTTGGCTGGCCTTACTCATCACAATTACATCATCAGTTCCTTCCGTAATCGCTTCCCCACCCTCCACTGACCTAAAAAAAATCCTGAATTCCTTCCTCAATTCCCACTACAAACTTTGCTGCCCCTTTACCATTTAACATACGGCCATCATTCCGGAAACAGAAACTTTGTCTCTGAAATGATTCCCACTGCTTCTTCTATGTAAATACTTCCTCCCCTACACCATTCTTCCAGCCATTGGTTGATGTCTATTGCTCTGCTCATAATTTCAATGTTGTTTCCTCATCTTGGGAGGTTCCCAGGAAACATGACTTCACAACCCTTTACTTTCAACCACTTACACAATATCTATTTTTCAAAACCTCTGAGTAAACTTTCCCTTTATCATTCGCTCCTAGGTGTACCACAACCAACTTCTTAGTACCATGACCCGATACAATTTCATTTACCTTCCTTCAATGTCCCTAACTCCCGCTCCTTCAAAACTACACAGAATTCCATGTCAACGATCCTTCCTGCAGAATGAACAATTTACATATTTCATTGTCTCATCACCCACAAAAACTGTCTCCCACACCTCGTGTCTACCAATTTCTATTACTGCACCGTCACCACTGCCTGCACCCGCTGCACCGTCACCACTGCCTGCCCATGCTGCACTGTCACCACTGCCTGCCCATGCTGCACTGTCACCACTGCCTGCCCATGCTGCACTGTCACCACTGCCTGCCCATGCTGCACTGTCACCACTGCCTGCCCCCGCTGCACCGTCACCACTGCCTGCACCCACTGCACTGTCACCACTGCACAGTCACAACTGCCTGCCCACGCTGCACTGTCACCACTGCCTGCCCATGCTGCACTGTCACCACTGCCTGCCCACGCTGCACTGTCACCACTGCCTGCCCCTGCTGCACCGTCACCACTTCCAAATATCCTCAGCAACCTCACTCCTCAATCGTAACCAACTATTATCTTCAAATTTCTCACATTCTGCTACTTGCTGCAAATTATCGATGCGTTCCTTCAACTCATCCTCATAATAACCAACCTTAAGTGGGCTATTTCCTCACACTTCCTGCAACAGTAAGAACCCTCTTCTTCCCACTTTGTTGATATGGCCCACATTGAGCAACTATCACATTTTATGAACTCCTCTTCCTTTCTCCTTCGGTCTCCATTTATACCCTTTTCATCCCCATACTCCCAAGGCCTCAACTGACTTAAACGCTGAACTTAACACGAGGCCTCACCCTACTTCTTTCAATAAACTAACACAAATACCTGCTAAAACTGTTATTAACACAAATACAGCTTTATAAGTATAGTTCCACAGCCCCTGACACAAAACACGATAACAAAATATGCAAAACAACACACAAAAAACACTTGTTTTGTTCTAGTCGAGCTTACCCTCTTGCGAACTCCAGTAAGGGCCCTGTCACACCTTGACGTTTTAGCCAGCGTATGGCAATGTATCAAAATGTATGTAAAACGCTGGCATACGCTGAACTACTGATGTTTTTTTTCAGTTTTGGGCGTATTCATAACGAGTTGGACGTATGCATAATGTATTAGTAACGTACACAGAACGTTTCGATAACTTATGGATAACTTATAACAACGAATGCTTAGCGTGTTGTTGGCGTTCACAACCTATGCCCAATGATAGTCTAACGTATGCATAGCGTAGCAGCGTATCGCCGACGATCACGTGGTGTAGCCTATTACTAGGCTGCCGCTCAACGATTTAAATCATAACCGCACTAGAAATCGAAGTGTCAACATCACCATCATGCCGAAGAAAACAAACAAACAAAAAAAAAAAACCATGGAGCCTGGAATACTGACGGGTTCCTCCTGTGAAGCCCATTTTTATATGCCAATTCCCCTAAACGCTGCCAATACGCCATTATACGGTAGCTGTAAGTTAGAAACACGTTCAGTAAGTTCTGTGGTCGTCCGGAAGACGTCAATCAAATATGTCTACATACGTCAATATGCGTTGGAGATACGTTACACATAGGTTCAAAGCACGTTACACATAGGTTAGAAATAACTTTCGGGTACGCTAAACATTACCTCGACGTATTTCGACTTATGAGTAACTTACAAGTAATGTGTGTCGACGTGTGTCAACGATCGCATAACGTGCCTACAAGTTATGGCCAGCGTATGCGGAACGTGTGAGTCTTACGCTGACATACGTCGAAAAACTTTGAGCATGCTTAAAATTTGTCGACGAGCTTGGCGTACTACGACGTATGCCAGCGTGCTTCAGCGTGCTCTTAACGTATACTAAACTTACCCATAACGTATTCGACGTGTGCCAGCGTGCTCTTAACGTATACAAAACTAACCCATAACGTATTCGACGTGTGCCAGCGTATTCGCCAAATTTTTCATACGTCGGCATACACTGGCTAAAACGTCAAGGTGTGACAGGGCCTTAAGTGACGTCCTCACAGTTGATCATCGTGCTTGTATCTATTTTTCACTGCTACCTTGTACCAATGAAGAGGTCTACTTTGCTATACTAATGGTGTAATATTAATTTGTGATTGGATTGATGCTGTATGGAATGAAAACATAGAGATTGAGTTTAAAAGAGATTCACTAAATAATGTGAGGGATTCGTTTCACCAATGACTTCATTTAAGATTCAGCATTTGTAGTTTTGGAATGACATCATTGAAATATTTCGTTTACCGCAACAGTGTTTGTAATATTGTATTTTGTTATATTAATGGTATAGTATTAATTTGTACATGCTTGGTGTTGGCTTAATGGTTAGGGTTGTGGACTTGGGTTCTTAGGATCCTGAATTCAAATCCTATTTTCTGTTGAATTAATACCAGGTGGGGTTGACGCTGCCTGTCATCCTTCTGAGGTCGGCAAAATGAGTGCCAGCATGCTGGTATCCTGTGTCGGAGTGGCGACCCGTCCAGGATTGTGCCCAATAGCCAAGGAGACTGCTGAGGCAGCATCAATCCTCTGCACAGAGTCTGGTCCCAATGGATGGATGGATTAATTTGTGATTGGAACCATGCTGTTTGGAATGAAAAATAGAGAGAGATTGAGTTTAAAGCAGAACAAGGAAATCATGTGAGGGATTCCCTTTACTTCGTGACATTCACAGATTCGGCATTTGTAGTTTTGTCATTTTTTGCCCAAGTCCTTCACGAATGCCAAGTCGTTGTCCAACCCCTCCCATGCAGAGCACGGCCGGGTACCAAGCGAGTCAAATATATTTTGCTTTGAAACTCACAAAGAGAAACTATATAACTTTTATAAAGAATACCCGATTCATGAAAAATAACCAATTCTTTAGAAACAGCCACAAGGACAAAGCAAAATGTGATCGCTCATACGCTGCTGCAGTGAAAAGCCAAAACCTCCACCACCCGGCATCATCATCATAAGATACGGGATGAAACGTTGCCACCCGTAACCAGGTATGCACACACACACCTGCAGAGAGTACCTTTCAGATCCAAATCTACCCATAGGTACCACATACCACTACCTTGTACCAACTGCCGACTGTACATCCCAATCAGTACACGAACTGTACCGCTCTCAACTGAAATTGTGTGAGGTGATTGGCATGTCGCTTAAGCACTCCAATGAAATGGTTGATAAGGAACGGCTGGCTTAGCAAGCGATAGCAAGCTCATTGATGGTGGCACATACTCGCAAAAAACGAAACATCGCTCATTTCATAACATTTTTACATTTCACTCCAGATTTCGAGTTGTATAGTCTCCGTAATCTGATCCTCCAAACTCAAATTATATTTTGATGACATACTTCAATTAGTCCGAGAGAGTAGATCGTGGAAAATCACATCATATAATGCATGAAATCGCTCGTACCTACTAATTTGGAAACCATGGCACTTACAAAAGCGATGCACACAGCGATTCGTAGGTGTGTAGATGAGGCTTACGATGATATGAGTGAGGAAAGTGAAGAAAAACAATTTGAGTGCTTTATCGTAAATAAAGCACGAGGCCTGTTCCAAATCAAGGCATTGTTGAGCACGCGGAAACAAAATAGGGAATGAAGACCCCAGCGAGGAAGAGTGAGGTTACCGAGGACCCGTGTGCCTGAAGACTCTGTCGAGGAAACGATGTGTCCAAGGGGTGCGCCTGATAAAGCCGTTGATTATTTTCAAAATGGGTGTTTTAATTAATACGAACACCCAATTTTCAGTCATGTACTTCCTTGGAGTTTTCTTTGTCTGCATGCAAAGTTTCAGGCTGCTCGGTTTTATGGTTTTGGAGTTATGGAGGAAAAAGTTGGCACACACACACACATTTATCAGTATTGATAAAGCATACAGGTCATAACTTGGGTACGAGTGACTGAGAGCTAACAACTCCATGTACATCTCTGCGGCTCAGCCCGTCGGACTCCTGCCCCATGTCCCGTAGCATGACCCACGTGTGAGAAAAGCATGCCCTATGTGCGGGGCATATAACAATGTGAAAGGAATTGTGTGCTCCATGTGCGGGAAAAGGGAACACTTCAGCAAACTTTACAAATCAGCTAAATAAGTCAAGGCTCTTACATAGAACAGTCACCTTTTCCTAAGTACAGTGGAAACGGGGAAAGACCCAAGTTAGTTGAAATCCACATAACAAATAGTAAAGTGAAGTTTAAAATCGACACAGGAGCCGACATAACCATCATTACAGAGAATGTGTGGAGAGGTAACAAGTGCAAGGGCAGTAATAAGTGCAGCCTGACCAAAGCCCAGGTCAGGTCAGGTCAGGTATGGGAGCATGCACCGGAGCAGCACATCGCTGCGTCCACTTTCCGCCGATACTCCAGGGACCTCCGTCTGGCCATCCCCCCAGGCAGATGCCTGGCCTATCCCCATCTCCTTGAGAAGCCGATCAACCTGCCACAACCACGAGGCACGCGGTCGGCCCATTGGCCTCCACTCATGAAGCTCCCTCACTGAGCAAATCTGGTGAGCAGGATCAGTGTCAGGAAAACGAGCCACATGTCCATACAGCCGCAGCTGATGATCACGGACTATGCAGGTAACAAATCTCATTTGAGTCTCTCTCAGCAACCACTTGTTGTACACAAAGTCTAACCAGCGATAGCCTCAGATTCCCCAAAGAGACCTGGTACCAAAGGAATTAAGTCTCCATCTCAAATCCCTGATCAGAGTCCAAGTCTCACATCTGTAGAGCAAGACTGGAAGCACCAAGGACCTGAAGACTCGGATTTTTGTCCTCCTGCACAGGTACTGACAGCACCACACCCCATGATCCAGTGAATCCATGACTCCCCAGGCCCGACCCAGACGTCTATTGACCTCTGGCTCACAGCCAGCAGAGACATGAATATCACTGCCAAGGTAAGCGAATCTCTCCACGATCTCAACATCCTCACCACAAACAGGTACAGACAAAGCCCAGAAGCCACTGTTTGGACCAAGGGAGGTCCTCTCTTCGTGGATGGGGAAGCCAGTGAAACCCAGAGCAATGGGGAGGACGAGTGAGATATTCAGCCAGTTAAAAAGCCTCCTGAAGAAAGCGGCTGACTTGTATCGAGCATTGCTCACAAACAGAGCAACTCCCCTGTGGAACGAATACAGCCCAGCACAACTGTTGATGAGGCATAGGCCATGCACCACTGTTCACATCTTTCCAGCAATGTTGGATCCAGTTCTTCCAGACAAAAGGACAGTGGATCTCAAAGAAAGAGAGAAGAGGTGAATGGATGCAAAGTGCTTCAACAGGAGATGCCGGATAAGAAATCTGGGCAAGCTCACACCAGGGAGGGAAGTGTGGGTCACAGACACAAAAGTTCAAAGCACTGTGGCGTCTGCACATCCGACTCCTCACACCTACCGGATCCACGTGGCAAACAGAACAGTCAGGAGGAACCAGCGTAACCTCGTCCCTATGTAGGTGAATGAGGCGACACTGAAAGATCCAGAGCATCGGACCAGCCATTGGAGGATGCATCAGCTTCACCAACACCGACTTCACCAACGCCTACTCCTGCAAGCAGGTGGGTCACACCCACGACCACCAGGACAAGGTCTTGGAGAAAGCACAGTTGTGGAGTGGAAAGAAAGTTTTTTTTTTAAGTTTTTTTTAAAGTGAGGCGGGGAAATTGGATAACATTGAGAATGTAGAAGTGCAAGATTTGGGAAGAAGCAAACGAAGAAAGCAGAGACAAAAGGGACATAATTTTCATAGCAGCTACTCAAAGAGTGGCAAAAGTAGGTCTTGAACAACACAAAAACGAATTTGACAAATGCAGAACAACAGAGTATGATTTAACACGGAAAATTGGATGGAAACACAAATCAGCAATACAGGGACAAAGATGGAACAGAAAAACACGACTCATGCAATTAGGAAATCTTAGCTTTAATGAGGTGGAAGCGGCAGCTGCACATTCAACCAACATGGGGAAAAAAATCCTCGAACCGGAAGACCAATATATTCCAACATAATGGCCACTGTTGGGCAAAACATCGCTGTGTCACCTGAGTCAGATGGACTTTAAGGTGGGTATCCCATCTGCTGGCATCAGTTGGTGGAAATTAAACATCCCAGGATGTCTTTTGTGGAGAGTAGGTGAGTTATAACCGGCACCCTGACCAAATTACAAATTCCTGTTCGAATCACCTTCAGGCATCAGGCTTTGTCAGGCTATTCATGAAAGACTTGGACCAAAATCGTTTCCTGACTGAGCACACAAAAAGGTGGTGGTAGTAGTTATGGTAGTGGTAGTCGTAGTAGTATGAGTAGTAGTAGTAGTAATAGTAATAATAGTTGTAGTAGTAGTACTGTTCCTCACTCAAGCTTGACTAGCATGATTAATTAGTGTGGTCATGTTGCATTAATATTCATTTATTTCCAGTAAACATGTCTTCTGTGGCATGTTTACATTTTTTTTGGTCATTTATTTCCACTTTTGCACTTCGAAGAACATTTTTGAGCTTCATTCCAATTGTACTAGTTGTCAAAGTGCAGTGATTTTCATGACTCACTGGTGTCACAAACAGCATTAAATATTTGAATCTACAAATGGCATTTTGTCATTATAGCCACATCTTATGTTAACAGGGATGGTTGAAATGGCTGACAAGGGAGGAAATAGGGGGGGGAGACATACCCCCACGCCCCACCCCTCACCTCCACTGGGATTTATTGAGCTTCCGCTCAATGTGTTATTCCTTAAAATGCAGGCTGGACTCGAGCCTGTAGGCCTGCGGTACAGTTAAGCAAAGAGAATGCTCCATACAAGATCCCACCAAGATTGGTTGAAATACAAGTATGACCATTATTAATTGTGGCTGTTTATGCGAACAAAGGCCTTTTGTAGTTTTGAAACCAAAGTTATATTTTACTTCCTTTCCAGCTGTAAAATTGATACTGACATTCCCTGGGATTAGACATACCATTGTGATGTTTCATGCTTCAGGTTTCTGTAGAAATCATCTGCTTGAAAGAGACAATCTGGTGTGTCAATATAATTTATAGAAATACCATAAACTATGTGGTGTGTCTATCTGATTTGTCGACAGAAACTGCTCGAATGGGTCGATCAGCTTAATATGTACAAACTATCTGATGTGTCTATCTGATTTATGGAAATACCATGAACGATATTTAGTGTGTCCATCTGCTTTATATCAAAATCATCATGCAAGTGAAATGGAGTTGTCCTATTGCTGTTCCCATCTGAATTTTTGACTGGCTTTATGATGTTTGAGAGGAATCCAGGTTCAACTTGCATGTACCATGTGTTTGTGCAGTGTCGACTAACATCCCTGCAATTCATCCACACTAGTGTGTGTGTCTGTGTGTGTGTGTGTGTGTGTGTGTGTGTGTGTGTGTGTGTGTGTGTGTGTGTGTGTGTGTGTGTGTGTGTGTGTGTGTGTGTGTGTGTGTGTGTGTGTGTCCTCCATAACTCCAAAACCATGAAACTTAGTGGCTTAACACTTTGTATGCATATTAGGGAACTCCAAAGGAAGTGCATGGATGAAAAGTGGGTGTTTGTGTGAATTAAAACACCCCCTTTTGAAGATAAATAACGGCCTTATTTAATTACATCCTTTATCAGGTGCATCCTTGGCGATACTCCTCAGACACCCTCAGACAACCCTCAGACAACTTTGAGGACACCCTCAGACAACTCGCTCACCCTCGATGGAGTGTTGATTCGCCATTTTGTTTGGCCGATTCAAACATGCCTTGATTTGGAAAGACAATCTACTCTCGCAGACTAAAGTATATAATCGAAATATTATATCGGATTTGAGAATCGGATCTCTTGGACTAAATAAGTGTTGAAATCTGGAGTGAAATCTGAAAATTTTAACAAAGCAGAGATTTTTTTTTTATAACTGACTATTTATTTAAGCAAAGCATTAAACTTAACTGTTTTTACCATTTGGATGATTATATTGAGTGAAGAAAAGATAATGAATGTGCAGAAAGTGGAACTTCATTGAGCACAACACTGTGCTCTATAACTTGCTTATGCAAACCATGGTGATATAGTCCACAGGGGTCCTTTTTTTCAGCAATTATGCAGTTTTCTTTTGCAACATTTTGTATGATACAATACAAAATGAGATACAATGAGAGTTCATCACATGAGAGATACAATGAGATACAATGAGAGTTCATCACAAAATATTAATATAAATGTACTCATAATTGTTGCAATATATTAATAGTTGGCAGTTTCTGGAAGGGAAGAGGGATTTTTTCTTGACACCATTTTGTGCGATCTGCTTTCATGACAAAATATCAATACAAATATACCAATGATTGCTGCAATATATTAATAGTTGACAGTTGTTGAAAACAAAGAGCTACGTAGATGGCAAACACGGATGTGGTACAAATGGGTGCAAATGATTGTCCATGGGCCGTGTGCATGCCTGCATGCTTGGTTACGTGTGTGCGGATTTTGTGGGCACGACGTTCAAACTTGCATCCAGGCCCGTAGTGCATGGTGCTGTGGAGGAGGTCATGTGTTCGTCTCGCAAACCATGTGCTTCTGCATGTCGGAAGCAGAAGTGCTGCAGCGCCGAAGCCATGTGGGGAGTGGACTTGCTGAGGCAATGATGCCACATGGAAAGCGTCACCGTGCAGTGTGGGTGTGGGAAAATCCATACATGTTTATGAGTGAAAGGATACATGAGTATATCGCCAGTGCGCTTGCATGGTTAGCATGGCCGAGGAGTGGTTCGGAGAATGCTTAAATGTTCCTACCTGATTTTATGTAGAAAACAGCGGTGAAAGAGAAAACGTTGCTCATTGAGCACGTTTTATCGCCCCGGCAATGCCCTGGGATGCTGCCTTGCCTCCTCTCACACTGCTATCCATCCCTCCCCCTCACCTTATGCTGCCTTCCCCTCATCTCCTACCCACCTTGGGACACCGGCTGAGGCCCCAAAACATTCCAAAGGTTTGGGGGATGTTATGTCCACGTTGGTTAAGTTAATTACTCCGACCCATTTGTCGTGGACGGGCGGTTAACACTGATCTGGATGGATAGCCAAATGATTTCTGTTGGAGGCGAACAGCCGAGTTCCCTGGAGATTATAGCATGCGCGGGATGGAGGGCAGCAATGATGTGCAGCAGATGGATGCACAGGGGTTTTTACTCGAACCCACAACGAATAGACAGACACAAGCGAATCTTGATAAATAAGGGTTTAATGAACATAAATCAAATATTTATAATGGAGAAAAATCAAAGCGTGATTTAATAAATTGTGAAGTACATTAAAGCTTAAAGTTGAGACGTCTCCACACACACTAACAAAAACAGACAAAGGGAGAGATAAAAGAAAAGAAAATCCCTTCCTTTATTCTGGCACTTAGCTGGGTGTCGAGAGATGATCTTTGAGGAGCTTGAGGATCGAACCGCATCGTCCTGCATGGGAAACCACACCCAAAAAGGCACCAGGCCGCTCTCTTCACGGGGAAATGTATGTGGTAATTCACGCGGGTGGTTCTCCTTCGTTAAGGGCCCACAAACCTTTGTACAATTTCTTCTCACGAACGAATGTGCCGACCCTGCTCCTCTCTTACACCAGATTTTATTGCCACAAATGGTCTCTGCCTTTCTCCTTGACCATACGACAGAACTATTTCTGAGGCCCCAAGATAAGGTCACGGTGCACTCTTCCTCTCTTCTCCTCTCCTCAGAAATGTACAACTTCGTGACCCAGTCGAACAGTAATGGCGAGCATCTTGCTCCAGCACACAGGCAAATTCACACAGCACAAACACGAGAATCGTGCAGCCTTCTTCGGCGTGTCGAGGAGAAGCCAGCGAACAAGACCCTTCCGTCTCCACTGCGTACCTCACACCAACTCTCTGCTCTCCGATCATGCCCTCCTCTCTCATGTCACACCGACCAATCCCAAACCTCGGGGTGTCGCCAGTCGGTTGTTGTTGTTAAAGCATCATTACTTTTTATAGCTGGCTTTGTAAATGCAAAAACATAGGAAAAGGTCACAGGGAGCAATCACATACTGGGAGAAATTGGCCTTAAACCCCACCTAATTAACACAGCACCCCCCCTCCCCCATGTGGTGACACATAACAATCTCAAGCTGACTGTTTTCCCTACTTAATTTACATCGAGATGTCTCCTCATCGTCCACGGACCATGCTATATGATACAATCCTACCTTTACTATGAAATTCCTCCATCTACTCGACAAACGTAACAGTATGTAAACAAGATAGTCATGATAAATGATCATGTGAAACCAAACATTCTTACATCTTTCTTTTAATCATGGTTATCCCAAGAAAAACATGCCTGCATCCTTTTGCATTAAAAAAGTTATTACTTGTTTCTTTACTTTGTTAGAAATATATATATATATATATATGTGTGTGTGTGTGTGTGTGTGTGTGTGTGTGTGTGTGTGTGTGTGTGTGTGTGTGTGTGTGTGTGTGTGTGTGTGTGTGTGTGTGTGTGTGTGTGTGTGTGTGTGTGTTCTGCTCCTGATTTAGAAACATTGCAGTACAAATGTCATCAATGTGCTCACACTTAAATGGCAGTGTACATTCTTTATCGATGATCTAACATTCTAAACAGTCCATACTTTCTGTCACCCACTTCCTGATAATATTCCACCATTAACCACAACCATAGAGGTCTGATTGGCCATCTGGCAAATGTGTCGAACAGCCGGAGCCATCAGGCTGATTGACAGTCGTAGTCCCACTCACCCCTCCCTTTCCATTCCTTTCGTCTTTAGAGGAATGCAGTTTTGTGTTCTTTTCGTGAAATCCTTCCAAGCTATTAAAACTTCGACAACAAAGGATGCTACTCCAAGTAAAACTCTGTCTTATGTTGCCAGATTATTTTGCCATTGAGAAAGGCAGCTTGTCTGAGGATTTATTATTATTATCATTATTACTTTTATGATTAAGGAGAAGATTTTCTGGTTTTGATCGATCTCAATTTTTTTGCTTTTGCCATGGTCTGGAGTACTGAAAAGTGTTCTCTGCCTCGACAATCAGCTAAACAGACCAGTTGGCTCTCCTAGATAGCCTCAGTGAGTTTTTAGAGAAGATACTCCAAATTTAGTTTTGCATGGGGCAGGTGGGACTGACATTTTTTTTTTTTGTCCGCACAATCCCTACATCGAGAGTACCAGCGCACTCTCTGACATTTATATTCAGAGTTTGATCATTATTAAATAATGAGAGAAAATATTAAATACTATTTCTAAAATGTGATTTTCCGAGATGGCTTTCGTTGCAAGATTGTCAGGTTATACATTATGACATTATGTAACAGTGATGAAAAGTTTTAAACATTCTTTGTACGTGCAATTATTCCCACTCTGGTCATTTTGACACAAAACAAGAAAACTTATGAAGATGTTGATAAACAAAAGTTTATTCTTTATCTTGAGAAAGTCTCGAATGAAAGCCAAGAATGCCAAGCAGTCATAATGAATGCCAGATGTTTTATGTCCACCACGTAATGTTTGCCTGTGTTATAAGAGTGATTATTTTAATTTTGATGCATCACTGGTAATTTAAAGAAAGCCTCACTTGGCTTGTGCTTGATATCAAATCAGCTGCGCAACCCAGTCTGTGGATGAGCTCCAACTTTGTAGAGTGTTTCTAATGGAGGTAATTCCATGTTTTCTCATGTCCTGGCCACCTCAGAGCACATGAAGTCCCTTCGATGCTGCCATGAATCGAAGCAAGATGCTGCACTGCCATTAATCTGCCAGATCACACTCGAAGAAAATTCATACTCTCCCTCCTGCAGTTAAATAAAATCCCATGTGAGGAGAAGGCTTTCCAAGATTTTCCCTTTTTTTTGTAATTTGTATACATTGTCGAGCTAAAACATAGAGCATTGTTGAGTCGAGCTAAAAGTAGAAAGAGCTAGAGAGGAGAAATACACCAACTGCAGTCTCTCAGCAGAAATGAGGGACAACATTGAGGGAGACTTGGAAAAATAAGTGATGTGGGAAATAATTTTTATACAAGATCTAAAGCTCGCTATGGAGCACACACACACACACACACACCAAACTTGGGGGATGTGCCATCACTTCCCAGGATACTCTGAGAATGGCATAATGGCACCACTTTTCTCACCGTACTCAGTGGGGTGTTTCCTCAGGAGGAATTTCCTCCTCCCCATGGATGCCAACCAATGGGGATTGTCCTTTTAAATGCTGAACATCAAACAAGGAAGCAGCACATACCATTTTTTCTAAGTCTTTGGTATAACTCAGCCAGGGTTTGAACAGCCGACCTCCCAGACTCGGAGTGGACACTCGAACCACCAAGTCAGAACGAGGGCCATAGGATGACACGGGGTGAACAAAATGGATACAGCCACAAACTATAAGAAATAAAAAAAATGGAAACATAGAAAGACGTGGGTTTGGGGAGGGGCGACGAGGGTAGAAAAGATCATGGATCTGAATGGAGGACGATCTGAAATGGTGGTGAACAGCTGCCTTTACAACGTGGAGGGAAGGATGAGATTGAAGAGACTGAGGAATTTGATTCCACAGGTGGGGAAAAAGAGGAATGGATTAGTGGAGGTGAGCAGTGATTCTGTATTTTTGGAGTTTCACCAGAAGGGGGTTAATGGAAAACCACCTGCGCCGTTCAGAAACTTGGGTGTGGGGGGAGGAGGGGGACAGAGCACAGAAAGAACAAAGTGTGCAACACCAGAAAGGAGGCAGTAGAAGTCAGAGAGACCATCAACCAGTCTGCAATGTGAGAGTTACAGGCCCAGAGACTCAGCTTCTTCGCAGGGGATTCCAATGGTTTTGAAGGCCTTGGTTTCCACAGCATCAAGCCGATCAAAGTGTGAGGCAGTGGTGTCGGCCCAAAGAGGAGAGCAGTACTCCATCGAGCTGCAGATGGAGTCCTTGCGTTTCTTTAATGACCATCATTTTCACCGTCGCTTAAGCTTCTCGTTAAACAAGGGCAGTACAAGGTTTACGTGGATTTTTCATTGTAGAGTAAGCAAAAACAATCGTTCAATGTAAAAATATTATAATCAAACTCGGTGGTGCCATGGTTAGAGGGTTCACTGAATCTGGGAGGTCGGTGGTTATAACCTGACCCTGGCAGAGTCATACCAAATACTTCAAAAATTCTACTTACTTCTTCCTTGGTGACACAAAGCATGTAAAAAGGATAGAGCACAGAGAAACAACCCTAAGTTGTCAATTATTGCACAGGTTTGATGGACCTACTGGCTTCCACCTGTGTTGAAGTGCTTCGCAATGCTGAAATAAATTTCTCGACAAGAGTGAGGCTCATGGTCGATCAGGGTTAAACTGACAGGGGAAATTGGGAAACAATTGGACACAATGAGCAAAGGAAGAAGACAGAGAGAGAGAGAGAGAGAGAGAGAGAGAGAGAGAGAGAGAGAGAGAGAGAGAGAGAGAGAGAGAGAGAGAGAGAGAGAGAGAGAGAGAGAGAGAGAGAGAGAGAGAGAGAGAGAGAAAAAAATACTTGTCTTCGTTCGTCTGCAGCACAAGGTGCGGGGTAGCATCATTGGTTGAGGTGTGGCTGTGCTGCTGATGCAATGCCTCTGCTGATTAGGGCAATAATTTGGAATTTGTTCTGAGTGCCGGCGATAGCTCGCCTACTCTTCGTAAAGAACACTAAGGGATCTTTAATGTCCAACAACGAATGATGGCAGACGGGACGCCTGTTTAACGTCCACCCAAAGGACGGCACACACATTGATGAATCACCCTGCCTGTAAAACACTGGGATAACAGTTTATAGCTTAGTTGGGATTCAAACCAATGCTAGACAGCTTATAGATGAGTGTGTGTGTACCTCTAGGCTATCCTGTCAGCCAGGAGGAAACATTGAAAGCAGCACGTGAGGAGGTTGAGTTAGGAAGGGTTAATGGGGGTAATAAGGATCATCAGTCAGGATGGGGAATGTGATCGAGAGATTTACAAACTCCTCAATGTGCCTTCGATGTTAAAGTAAATAAGCAATTTAAAACTAGGTGTCGAGGAATGTCAGAAGCAGCAATTTTCTTTGTAAATGTTCATGTTGCATTTAAACTCAGAAGGAATGCAAAAATGTTATTTGTGTGCTGGATTGGGAATAAATCGAGCTGTTTGTAAACTGTCTTACCTTGGCAAGATAACAGGCAAAATGGTAGCAGGAGAAGCCAGGTCTGGGGAGAAGAACGAAGAAGGGAAAGAAAACAGAGGCAAAGGCTCGACATGAGGTGTAAAGAGGGTGGAATGAGAAGTTAGACTTGTAAGAGGTTGAAAATAATAATTAATCGTCAGGTGGTTAAGAGCAGGGATAGGGTTATAAAGGGATATTGGGGACATAAAAAAGGTAATGATTATTGTCTACCCTGACAGTGTTATACAGAAATGAGGGAGTTGTACATTTTGTGCAATGATGTTGTCTACCTTGAGAAAATTGTACACGAAGTGACATCACACTGGTCAAAACATGCTCGGTATAAAAGCCAATTCACATGTGCTGTGCAACAGAGTGGTGTGCATCATCAAGTTCCTTATGAACCTAAAACCAACAGAAATACACAACATACTGTCTATTCAATTGGGTGATGCGCGTGGTTCACAAAGATGTGCGCTTTATGGTGCACTGGCGAGTCCAATCGAGGTCAGTGTTGGAGATGTTGGAGCAGTCATTAATTCTCATTGGAAATTCAATCAGGTTATTGCAATGTGAGCACCAATGGCACCTCGATTCTATCAGATCTCAAAGGACTTGGGTAGTGCAGCAGAGATGGGTTGATAAGTTGTACATCAACCCCCTTCTCCTCTCCCCCATGCAGTCTAGACTTATCACCCTGTGTTTTGTGTTTATTTTGACCACTCAATCTGGGTAGCATTAAGTTTATGAATGATGATGTCAGGCTACCATGTCGATGAGTACTGCATGTGAGGAGATGAATTGGTAGGAATGCACATGACATCATGTGGAGGGAAAGTTTTTTTTTTTTCCTGGTTGAACCCCAGACTCAAACTTGCTTACAATTAGTCACGTGTGCATGTCGGTGCGAGAAGCAAGGCACGCTCTCCTTCCTCATGGAGCAATCTTGTGTGTGTCCTTTTATGATAGAGAATTTGCCAACAGGTCAGGGGACTTCTGCTTGTCGTTATTTATATTGACATACTTTATGTGGTAGTTGTCTTGGAGTGCACATTTGGATTTTTTTATTTATTTTACAGTTTGGTCAAAAAATGTTGTTTTTTTCTCCCCTTCTCCACAAGAAGGGAAATGGATTGTTTTCCGCTTACTCTCTTTCTTTCCAACAACAATTATCGCACATCATTCATTAAATTCTGAGACAATCAACTTCAAATTTGGATTGGAGGTACAGTACCTTGCTCCAATTAACCCAGATTGCTTGTTTATTGTTGTTTTTGACTTCGACCCCCCATCCTAAATTTAAGGGGTCAAAGTTGAAGCACAAAATAAATCACACATGCTTCCTTGATATTTATTTCAATCGATAGAGATTACATTTGGCACAAAAGTGCTTTCAAACAGACTTGTGTCGGAAAAAAAGAATAAGTCAAATCAGAGTCGCTTTGGGGATTATAGAGGGGTCAAAGGTCAAAATCAGTTGCAGAATTAAGGTGTTTGGCCTACCGGGCATATATATATATATATATATATATATATATATATATATATATATATATATATATATATATATATATATATATACATGTATATATATACATATATATATATTGTTGCGGTATTCGCGCCCGCCGGCGTGCTGACGGCCACGTAACTCGAATCGCGGCACGTCGCCCACCGGACGGACAATCCAGTCGTGACCCTCTCGGACTAACGCCGGGAACCAGTCACGGGTGGACCTTTCGGTCTCACCGCGATCGAGCCAATCAGCCCCCGCGTGGGATAGGGTTGCTCGCCAAATTCGACCTACCTAAGTACTCACGCGGAGGGTAGACCGGGCGATCGCACCTCGCCGCAGGTCGACTTCGGACACAGGCCACTTGAGCGACCCGTTCCGTACTATCAGAATAACCGAGCGGTGTTATCGTCGACCTCGACGGTTCGATTAATTATCGGGCGTATTCAGCCCACTACCAACCCTTTATGTGAAGCAAGATGAGGATTCAATGGGAGAAATGACGAAGCGAAGCGGGAAACAGTTCAACACAAAAGCACATTTATTCGCGGCACACGGGAGCACACATATACAATTCCACCAAAAGCACACAAAAAAGACACAATGCAATTTACACAAAAAGCAAATATAAAAGAGAAGACACAATGCAGAGCTAATACCGACTACCGAGCACACGGCAACACTTATACAATTCTACTTCACAGACGGCGCCGACAACACATACCCAAAACCAAGGAAAGAATACCCTCAAGGATGAGGCGGGCCTGAGGCCGAGACCGGGTCGCGCCTACCCGTCTGGTGATGAGACGCGGAGCGGCGATGGCGCCCAAACTCCGCGGGCCTCGCGGAGGGTGTCTGGTAGGGGGTGGGAAAGGGGCCCCCTTTGGTCGCACTATCTCAGCGCGGGGGGAAACAGGAGGGGGTTGCTGATGCTCGGGGTATAGAGGATCTTTATTATCCCTGGTGTGCGTCTCCACCTCGGCCAGGTCGCGCATTCGGCCTCCCTCGGGTGCAGCTCCCTGCACGACGCGAGCACCCCCTCGTCTGGTGTCGCCGCCTTTCCACAGCTCGTCCCCTCCGTTCCGACTCCAACGCACACGACGAGCAGCTCCACCGCCCGCGAAGTCTTGACCCTCTGCTTCCGACTCTCCTACTCTCCGCCTCTGGACTCTCCGACTCTCCGACTCTCCGCCTCTGGACTCTCCGACTCTCCTCTTCTGGACTTTCCGACTCTCCACTGACGAACACGGTCCTTTTATCCCCCCGTCGCTTCGCCTTTGACCCCCTCCCTTTGACCTTTCACCTCGCTCCCCATTGGCCCGAGAAAAAGTGGGCGTGAAGGCTTTTTGATCCACAAATTTGCATATATCGATCGTCCTGGAGGCGGGGCCAAATCGCCCCTCGCTCACCGATTGGACGGCAAAAAGTGGGCGTGTGTCGTTTTGATCCGTTTTTGAAGCACAAAATCCGTGATTTTGTACACGCTGTTCGACGCGCGCCCTGCACGAGTCCAACACCGGTACCCACAGCGGGGCAAGAACGGTGGCGATGCTACGGTTGCGAGGTGTGACGTGAAGGTCGTGGCGGTTGTGGTGAAGCGGCGTTGTGGTTGGTGGTTGATGTTGTGGTTGTGGTGGTAATCACGGCGGTTGGTCCAAAATAAAGATAGCAAAAGAAAAACGGCTATCCTGAAGAGTCGCAGCACGCATAAATGACATGTATTCCCACTAGACAACGGGTTTGGGCCTAACTACACATATACTTGCCGAGATACCTCACCTAAGGGACCTGAATGGTGGTTTGCGAATTTGGTAACCACAACACTACCCCCTCCCCTTTTTACAGACTCGTCCCGAGTCGTCAAATTTTCGTGTGCCATCATGTGTAGTTTTCCCCTAGTACATTTTACCTACGGATCCCTGAGTGCGACATTCATGGTATTCGTGTCCCCAAAATAAATAACCTGAGGGCTGCGTAACTATCTAAACAAACTCACTCACACGGACAACTTAAATAAAATTGCCGGCGCTAAGACAAACATGCCGGGGGCGCACTCATATTTACAGTACATCTTAACCTTAACTTACAAATTTTACACTAAACCATGGCCCAGGATCAATGAACTCTGCAAAAGAAAAGCAGTTAGCAGGGAGCCAGGCTGCTCGCATGCAGTCTCTGACTCAAACAATGCAGGTGACAGGGAACGTGGCTGGCTGCTCACACGCAGTCCAAGGCCTTCCCTTTTGAACTGAACGCAGTGAACCACAATGGTGCATGGGCTGCACAAACGCAGTCTCCGTGCCAGCTCAAGTGGCACACGCAATGAACACAACGAATGGATGGATGAATGGATGGATGAATGGATGGACGCAAACACGGTGCACGGGCCGCCACTGCAGGCCCGTGTTGTAGCTGCCAACAGGGCAGTTCTCGCAGCTTGCAAACTGTTGCCTTGCGGATCCTGGCGCACATGGAAATGAACAGGGGGGGGGGGGCAAAGCAAAAATTGAACGGGGCTGGTGAACGTGGGCAGTGGGCATGGCATGGCAAAGGCAGCAGGCAAACACAGCCCGCAGAAGAAGGCCGCTGCAGGCAAACACAGCCCGCAGAAGAAGACCGTTGCAGGCAAACACAGCCGGCAGACGAACTGGCCGGCACAGGCCTCGAAGAAAAACAGCCAGCAGATGAACTGGCCGGCACAGGCCTTGCAGCACACAGCTGCCGATGAAGTTGGCCGGCCTCCGCCTTGAAGCAAAACACGGCCAGCCGATGAAGTTGGCCAGCCTTTGCCGTTCAGTGGAGGTTGGTGGAGGGAGTGCGGTGGTGCTGGCCACTTGGAAGGTGGGCTCGGACCTACCTACCTGTCTCCCTCCCAACCTATCGCCTTTGCCTGTCACTGTACATACCCACTCCCTTAATTTGTCAAACCCCAATTTAGCCCCAACTTATTTTTTTGTTGTTTTTATTTTTACTTCCCCTCTATAAATCGTCCCCTAACCCCCTTTATCGTCTTTGTTCGGCTAACCTATCCTGTCACCTAGCCTACTCCCAACCCCTACGTTCCCTTCCCGGAGGGGAATAAGGGAGAGCTAACGTCCTGTGTCGAGGCCCAACGAAGCCTCAGAATGGCCTCCCCAGAGTTCGGCGATCTTAACACCAAGTGGGTCCAGCGGCCCACAACGACAGCGAGGGGATGGATGGTGCGGAGGGGTACATCTCCTAATCTACCCTAACCATTTAACTGTTAAACTACCCCGGGGCTTTCAACAAGCGCCTCTCGCTTAAACTATTGGTTCTAACAACCCAGATTCCCGTCGCCTGTGTTGGTGTCCTTACAATTTCGGGCCTCGCCCCCCAATTTTCTCTCCGTGCCCTCACACGGTCTCCTGGCTGGGACACGTGGCTCCCTTTGGCAGGCACGACCCTCTGCCGATTCTCCCGCTATGGCACCCCCGGGCACTACACTGCCTCCGAGCCTACCAGCTCCCTAACACCGGGGAGTGCCCCCTATGGCACCTCCCCTGAAACGCACACGTGGCAGGCCGGCCTCCCGGGCCCCTTTCCAAGGGTCACCCGTGCCCACAACACTGCCCACGCGGCTAATTGCGCCCCGGGCCCCCGCACCAAGCAGATGCACCCGTGCCCACTACGCTATCCCGGCCCCCCATGGGCCCTTGGCCTACCGCGGCCGACTAGCCTGGTGCCCGGGGTACCCACTCAGCGATACTCACCTTTCGCAGCCACGCTCCCAAGCCCGTCAACAGGGCTCCTGCACCCCTCCAAATGGGTCTCGAGCCTACTTTCCCACCAACAACAAAACGACCTCCATTTTTCAATTTAACTAACCCAGCTAACTCACTCTACACTGACCCCGGGGGTCCCTTGGGCGGGAGTCACTCCTCCCCCCAATCACTCATCGCACCATGCATTCCCCATTCGCTCCATTCACACAGACCCGCTGGCCTCACTCACTCAACATGTACACGTACTCACCTCACAACCCACAACTCTTCAACACACACACCGCTGAACTCTGCCATCCTTCTATCTGCATCCCCTAACGAACTCGTGCTCCCACGTCGTCCCTTAAGCTATAGCACGTTCCATTTAACGCTACGTAGCTAAACTACGTCCCCTCTACACATTCACAAGTCTGTCACTGTCTCCAAATAAATCATTTTATTTCCCAACCTAAATCTGGCTACAATCCCTCTAACTAATCCATTCCACGGACTCCATGAGGACTTACCCCTGCCCCATGAAGTCGGTCTAACTAAGCTAACCCTTCCCCCTAACTAGTTTTCATCCTGTGCCCAGGTAAGGGGGTCTTTCACCCCTTGCCCAGGAATCCTGTGCACCCGAAAGTGAGGCCTGTTTTTCCTTTTTTTTTTTCATGCGCAGCACGTGCGCGGCAACTCAGAGCTCGCGCACTTTGCACCTGCCCGTGACGTCATGCAGCTGCACGTGTTCCTCGTCCCTCCTTGGACGGGACCATCCGGCAGAGATACCCCTCCTGCCGGATTCCAACCCCACGTGCAGCCATGACGTCACCGTGCGCATAAAAAAAAAACAAGCCCCACGTCTCGAGGGGTTCCCCACGCGAACACATGTGCTTTGCCCGTTGGAGCTTAACACACACGATCGCGTGGAGAACCCGTCCGGTCCAAATCCATTTACCTGCCTCAACTTTGTCCGTCCGCGGGATCGGCAAATCCACCGCTGGCGTTTCCGGACCGGGACGTCACTCTCGCAAGCGAGCACGTGGCGGTCTCGTGCGTTGCACAGCACGAACCGCGTGCTCACTGCTGGGTGAACCCGGCACGGTCCCCGAAATAGCTACAGCCGCTACTCGGCTTTCTTTCCTGTCATGTCGCCGTCGTCGCCTCCATTCAACCCACGCACACCTGCGTGTTACGACGCACACAGTCCACTCCATTACATTCACACCGGGAGACGCGGCTGCGTGCTCCCGCATGCCAACCGACATCTCCCTCACATACCGCTCTCTCACACACACGGTCTCCCTTGCACACAGCGACCTTGCACACGGCCGTTCACTCACGCGTGCGGGGGCACTCACCCGCGGTGCCTCACTCATACACACGGCGACACTCAAACACGCGGTCTCTTCCACACACCGTGCCCCACTCATACACGCGGGGGCACTCAACCGCGGTGCCTCATCCACACACGGTGCCTCACCCACACACGCGGGGGCACTAACCCGCGGTGCCTCACTCACACTGGCCGTTTCATCCACACACGCGGGGGCACTAACCCGCGGTTCCTCATCCACACACGGCGTGCTGGGAAGCACGCACTCCGGCACCATCGCCACCACACCACTCACACACGGGGTCGCTTCCACACACGGGGACGCACTCACACCTTGCACCACACACACAGGGACAACCACACTGGGGATTTGTGTCCCCACAAGGGTCTCCGGGGCCTCTATACCCCCCAAGCTCTCCGTGCACCCGTCCACAGCACCCGTCCCCTCAACCTCGCAAAGCACGACCGAACTCACCTGGTCGTGACTCGCCTCAAGGGGGCATACTCGCTCCCCTCGTTCCTGGAGGAGGCCATCCAGGTGCTCGCACTGGGTCTCGACCCAGTCCGCCAGCTCACCCCCATTATCCTCCACTACCTCCGTGTGTGTGTGTGCGTCACTTACCCCGTCTTCCTCGTGTAGTCTTTCCTCTATTGTTCCCATCTCCCGTGTCTCTGCCAACTCTTCACCCTTTACCTCCCTTGTCTCAACTATTATTTCCTTTGTCACGGCCTTCATGCCCGCCTGCAGGCTTCGGCCCATGTTCTGCGTCTCACCCCGTAGCTCTTTCATTTCTTCCTTCATGTTTGCTTCCATTCCGTTTATTTGCTTGTTCATTTCGTTTTTCATTTCATTTGTATTTGTATCCATCTTTTCGTTCATGCCTTTCATTTCGTTTGTATTTGTATCCATCGTCGTTTTCACTTCATTCATTTGCTTGTTCATGTCTTTCATTTCGTTTTTATTTGTATCCATCTTTTCGTTTATTTGTTTGTTCATGTCTTTCATTTCGTTTTTTATTTCATTTGTCATTGCCGCCAGCATGGCGCATAGCTGGGCTATGTCGGATGCACTCAGGTGAGCCGTTCCGGCAGGGATCGGGGAAGGGTTTTGGTGGAGGGGGGAGGGGGAGGTGTCATACACCGCGGCCGCTGCCGCACCCACCTCGGGCCCTGGGTTCAGTTGGGCGAGTCCGTGTTCCTGCACAATCAACATTTCCTGCTCGGGGATTCCATCCTGGACCATGGATTCTACATTACTACACATATACATTTCTAATACCCCCGGCTCCCGCTCGCCTTGAGACGCCATCTTGCTTCTCGTGAAGGGTTAATTTGCTCGCTCGTAATTTGGAGGGAATCGGGGGTCGCTTCTCTCACCCCTGGACCGATTCCCGTGAATTTAGCCGGAGACAGGAGAGCCCGTTTTCCTGTTCTCCGATACCAGTGCCGCGAGGAGGGCGATGAGTTTATATCGCACGACCTGACACCAGTGTTGCGGTATTCGCGCCCGCCGGCGTGCTGACGGCCACGTAACTCGAATCGCGGCACGTCGCCCACCGGACGGACAATCCAGTCGTGACCCTCTCGGACTAACGCCGGGAACCAGTCACGGGTGGACCTTTCGGTCTCACCGCGATCGAGCCAATCAGCCCCCGCGTGGGATAGGGTTGCTCGCCAAATTCGACCTACCTAAGTACCCACGCGGAGGGTAGACCGGGCGATCGCACCTCGCCGCAGGTCGACTTCGGACACGGGCCACTTGAGCGACCCGTTCCGTACTATCAGAATAACCGAGCGGTGTTATCGTCGACCTCGACGGTTCGATTAATTATCGGGCATATTCAGCCCACTACCAACCCTTTACGTGAAGCAAGATGAGGATTCAATGGGAGAAATGACGAAGCGAAGCGGGAAACAGTTCAACACAAAAGCACATTTATTCGCGGCACACGGGAGCACACATATACAATTCCACCAAAAGCACACAAAAAAGACACAATGCAATTTACACAAAAAGCAAATATAAAAGAGAAGACACAATGCAGAGCTAATACCGACTACCGAGCACACGGCAACACTTATACAATTCTACTTCACAAACGGCGCCGACAACACATACCCAAAACCAAGGAAAGAATACCCTCAAGGATGAGGCGGGCCTGAGGCCGAGACCGGGTCGCGCCTACCCGTCTGGTGATGAGACGCGGAGCGGCGATGGCGCCCCAACTCCGCGGGCCTCGCGGAGGGTGTCTGGTAGGGGGTGGGAAAGGGGCCCCCTTTGGTCGCACTATCTCAGCACGGGGGGAAACAGGAGGGGGTTGCTGATGCTCGGGGTATAGAGGATCTTTATTATCCCTGGTGTGCGTCTCCACCTCGGCCAGGTCGCGCTGTCGGCCTCCCTCGGGTGCAGCTCCCTGCACGACGCGAGCACCCCCTCGTCTGGTGTCGCCGCCTTTCCACAGCTCGTCCCCTCCGTTCCGACTCCAACGCACACGACGAGCAGCTCCACCGCCCGCGAAGTCTTGACCCTCTGCTTCCGACTCTCCTACTCTCCGCCTCTGGACTCTCCGACTCTCCGACTCTCCGCCTCTGGACTCTCCGACTCTCCTCTTCTGGACTTTCCGACTCTCCACTGACGAACACGGTCCTTTTATCCCCCCGTCGCTTCGCCTTTGACCCCCTCCCTTTGACCTTTCACCTCGCTCCCCATTGGCCCGAGAAAAAGTGGGCGTGAAGGCTTTTTGATCCACAAATTTGCATATATCGATCGTCCTGGAGGCGGGGCCAAATCGCCCCTCGCTCACCGATTGGACGGCAAAAAGTGGGCGTGTGTCGTTTTTGATCCGTTTTTGAAGCACAAAATCCGTGATTTTGTACACGCTGTTCGACGCGCGCCCTGCACGAGTCCAACACCGGTACCCACAGCGGGGCAAGAACGGTGGCGATGCTACGGTTGCGAGGTGTGACGTGAAGGTCGTGGCGGTTGTGGTGAAGCGGCGTTGTGGTTGGTGGTTGATGTTGTGGTTGTGGTGGTAATCATGGCGGTTGGTCCAAAATAAAGATAGCAAAAGAAAAACGGCTATCCTGAAGAGTCGCAGCACGCATAAATGACATGTATTCCCACTAGACAACGGGTTTGGGCCTAACTACACATATACTTGCCGAGATACCTCACCTAAGGGACCTGAATGGTGGTTTGCGAATTTGGTAACCACAACAATATATATACATATATATATATATATATATATATATATATATATATATATATATATATATATATATATATATATATATATATATATATTGTTACGTTTGAGGGGGGTATGCATTCAAAGGGTAATTGGGATGTTTAATTAGGTATGCCATGCTGTTCGAGTTTACCAGGATCTCGATGTAATTGAATTGCTCGATGTCGCAATTCAGTGGTGATAAGTTGTCTAGTAAATGTTCATTTCTTCAAGGGGGGAGATGATAATTGTCACGTAATTAGATAGGGACACGGGATAGGGTAAGTGTGTCTGCGTAAACCCCTTTTTGGTATTCTCTGGAGACTGGCCGTGACGTCACAGGACAGTGGAGCGGATGGCTCCGCCCCGTGATCACGATTGGTGGAAGGCGATGGCGGTGGGCCAATAAACGGCTCGATTGAAGTGACGAGGACAGAAGGATAAAAAGGTTCTGTTCGGGGCCGAAAAGAAAGAGGAAGAAGATTACAACCAAAAGATCGTGTTTTTTTGGTGTGGAAGCTGTGGCGGCAGAGAGCGTCCTGGTTGTTGTGCTGAATCGATCGTGTTCTTGATCGTGTCTGGGAGCCCTGCTGAGCCTCGTGCCTCGCTTTGGTTGGCTCTGGGGTTCTGCTGACTCGGAGTGCGGGGTCAGACGGCGGGCGGACCTGCCTCCCTCTCCTGCTCGCGGCTTGGCGCCGGAGCTGGTTCCCTGGCGGCTGTGAGCGGACTTCGGCCAGGACCAGGAGGTCGACAGCACCACGGTTTCTCCTGCCCCCCACCTGGCGAGAGCAAGGCCGGCTCGTCCGGCGCCAATCCAGGGACAGTTGCGTCCACACCATGGTCCAGCCTGACCACCAGAAATAGCTACGTTTTGTGTGTGTGTGTGTGCTTGGCGCCTTAGAGGGATTGAGAACTGTATATTCATTAGAATTGTCTGTGTTTTTCCCCATGCCCGATCCCACCCCATCCCATCGAATCGCCCCGGATCCCTCTTCTTGTCGAGTCTTGTTATTTCTGGTAATAATTAAAAAAACAAATAAACATCATCAACTCAGTGAAAAGTGACTCGTGCCACCTTCCTCGTCCCGTTTGCGGTCGAGCGATTAGAACCGCCATGTTTGGGTTATAAACAAATAAATCGCCTCCATCGTTTCGGCTCATTCTACGTTGGCGGGACTGTTCAAGTCCCGTGGACGTCACTTTGGTGTCAGGGTGTTGGATGTTCGAACCGCTCTAAATTATATTTGGTATCGGGAGAATATACCAAGATTAAAATCTCGCCACGAATTGGAATACAAAATTACTACAGCAAAGCGCGCGAGCGCGGGAAAATTTTGGCGGGAGTTTTCAAAAGTAAATTTAATTGGCGGCAAACGGGACTTCTGCACCATGGCGGATGTGCAGATGTTTGAGGAGGAAGGCCACGTGTCTGGCAGCGAGTCGGGGGAAGAAGGGAGAGATGGGGGTAGGGTTGGAACCTCCCCCATTCCGAGCGTGGACCGTGCTTCATCACCCGTAACGGAGCCGGCAGCGCCGGAAACCGGTGCGATAACGATCCAGACACTGTTGGAACGTTTAATAGCGGACATGACGGTACAAATGGCAAATCAATTCGTGACACAGAGGGCAGAAATGATGGCACAAATGGCAAAAATGACGGCACAGGGGGCAGAAATGACAGATCAATTGGGGGTAATGGGGGAACAGTTGGGTGCACGGATTGATTTAATGAGGGATGAATTGGGGGGAAAAGATGGAGAAAATGAAAACTGAGATGCAGGAGTGTGTGGATGTTAAATTGGGAGAAATACAAAGTAAATTCGAGGATAGATTGGAGGAAACAAAGGTAGAAATTACATTGGAGGGGGAAAATATACGAAAAAAATTGGTAGATAAAATTGATGCAATGAACATTCGGGTTGATAAAGTGGAGGAAAGCCTGGAACGTCATCGTGTCTGTGTGGATGCTCGTATGCAGCTGCAGGTTGAAGAGTGGGGAGAGCTGAGGAAGCAAGGGATGAATTTGGCGGAGGAGGTAAAAGGATTGGAGGCTCGTTTGGACGAACAAGATAAAATTAAGAGCCAAGATGAAGTCTTGGATAAAGGCCTGGTAGAGCCGTCTTTTGTAAGTAGAGTGTCCGGGTTGGTTGAGGAGCAGCTACAAACTCGCGACGGAGCCTTGGAGGAGGTTGTGCGGGCCCAGAAGATCCTGTGGGAAGAGGTGAATCGGTCCATTCAACGTTTGGAACAGGAGGCAAAATTGATCCATGAGACCCTCACCACAAAACATTTTTGGCCACAGTGGGCTCCGAAATTGGATACGCAGCCACAAGGGTGTTTGATCCCTGGGCTGGATTCGGACAAGGGAGAAACTGAGAAGCGGGTCACCGTAAAAGTTATCCCCCTGGTAAATTTTGACGGGTCAGGGAGCGTTGAAGCTTTTGTGACGCAATTTGAGTGCATTTCCCGACTAATCGGGTGGAATGAGCGGGAACGTACAGGGAATTTGGTGGCAACGTTGCGGGGACCAGCCGCAGATGTGTTAAACGTGATCGCGGAGGGGATGTTGACCAGATCCCACATTTGTGAGGCGTTGAGCCGTCGGTTTGGGTTCGCGGCAAACTGTGATCTGGTGCGGGCCCAGCTCCAGCACCGCAGATTAAAGCCGGGTGAGACAGTGCAGGAGCTGGCACAGGACATTTACCAATCAGTCAGGATCGCGTATCGGGACCTTACAGTGGAGGCATGGGACAGACTGGCACTAGAGAAATTTTTAGCTGCTCTTCCGGACCCTGAGGTCCGAGCGCTAGTGGAGCTACAGGATCCACCCACCGTTCACCGAGCGGCTGAGTGTGCAGCCAGGCTGGCCTCATGGAGGCGGCCGGGTCGGGTGCCCGAGAGGCCATTGGTGATGGTCCGACAGGCGGAGATCCAGGATCAAGGAGAGGGGCTGGGAAAAATTGGCATTACCCAAATGTTTCAGGAAATTTGCCAGAAACTGTCGAGTTTGATAAAGGGTAATCCGGTAGTTAGTGCGCCAAAGCGGCGGGGTCCAGCCCAGCCAATAGAGCAATTTGATTATGGCCGAGGGGGTCCGAAACCGGAAGAGACATTACACCGATACCCACGGGGGCCTTTTATGGAGAGTTGTTTCCGGTGCGGGCGAAGAGGACACATGCAACGATATTGCAGGTACCTGGCGATGGAGAGACCCTCCAATAGACTTTCAAGCCCGGAGAGGATGAATCCTAATGCTGAACCGCCAGGTCTATCCGAGATGCCCTTTCATAGGTCTGGTCCGGAGATCACTGTCGGGGGTCCGGGAGACTAGATCGGGCTGAGCATATAGGGCCATGCACGGCTGGTGAGATTGTGGCGAAGTGCCTCCTTTAGTGGAAAAAAAAATGAATTGTGGGAAAATTGGGATGGGTTTGTAAGTTCTGCTGGGTTTTAGAGTGACAATCGGGACAGTGGGTAATTGGTAACAAAGCGGGCACGAGTGGCTGTCCAATGGCTGGTGCGTGGATCGAGTGAGAAGTGCTGTGTGAGTTGTTTTAAGTTAAGAAGTGAAATGTATGGTGCACACATTGATTTTTTATTGGACATGGTGTGGTAACAGGGAAGGTCATGGTCGGCAAAGTGTTAGAAATGCAGGTGTCACATGTAAGGCCGATGGGGTGGTGGAGTCATGTGGGGTTTGTGGGTGGGGATGATGTGCTTGTCCACAGGGATTGCTGAAGCTCACGGTGAGCGTGAATTGCAACCCCCTTCAAGGAGATTCACCACCTGGTGGCTAATGGTGACAGTGTCTGGAGGCAGCTGGGAGAGGGTCTGGTTGGGCGACCAAGGCGGGTAGGACCTTGGTGACCCAGGAAGGCCAGAGGAGCCAGTGAGACCCCTTCAAGAGTGTTGTACGGGATTAGAGCTGATGGCTACCAGGGGGGGGGGGAATCAAAGGGAGCGGGGCGGAGAAACGTCCGGGTTGGACTAAAGCTTACCTGTGGGCATGGTTGCACCTGAGATGCCCTCATCATCTTGTGGTAACCCACCCCACGGCCACGACGGGATTCAGCCTGCATGATTAAAATGAGGACCATGACCTAGAAATGTGATGATGACCATGGTGTGAGTGTTGTGAAGATGTGTGAGTCCCACTCAATCCCGCACAACTTGACAGGTGCAGCAAGGGCATGATGTCCGCATAATTTTGGGGCAAGCAAATTTGAAAATTGGCTCCCCAGGTAACGCTGGGTCTATTAGCATCCACTGGGGGAGGCGGTCAAGTGTAAATATCCTGTGAATAATGTCGTTAAGGCTTAGAGTAGGAATGTAAAGTATAAGTGTTGTGTTTTTGTGGAACCTTTTGTTTCCCCTCCCCAGATCACTGGAAGAGTGCTGGGCAAGAGCGATGATCTAGAAGATGGAGTGCAACTTCGCTCAGTGCTCTCATGAAATAAAATAAAATAAAAAAATAAAAAATAAAAAAAATAAAAAACGAATGATTGTTTAGGCGAGGATAAGGCCATAAGGGGGTAGTACATTAAGCAGGATAGGTAAGTTAGTTGCGACTCACTGCCCATTGCCCCTCCGACTTTATTTCGTTAGGTCAATTAGGTGTGAGTCAGTAAGTGTTAAGGCTGGTACGGTAGCGCCTGTGATATACCTTGCAGGAGCTGTGGTACCAGAGGAGGGGGCAGTGTTACGTTTGAGGGGGGGGTATGCATTCAAAGGGTAATTAGGATGTTTAATTAGGTATGCCATGCTGTTCGAGTTTACCAGGATCTCGATGTAATAAGTAGCAATTCAGTGGTGATAAGTTGTCAAGTAAATGTTCATTTCTTCAAGGGGGAGATGATAATTGTCACGTAATTAGATAGGGACACGGGATAGGGTAAGTGTGTCTGCGTAAACCCCTTTTTGGTATTCTCTGGAGACTGGCCGTGACGTCACAGGACAGTGCAGCGGATGGCTCCGCCCCGTGATCACGATTGGCGGAAGGCGATGGCGGTGGGCCAATAAACGGCTCGATTGAAGTGACGAGGACAGAAGAATAAAAAGGTTCTGTTCGGGGTCGAAAAAAAAGAGGAAGAAGATTACAACCAAAAAATCATGTTTTTTTGGTGTGGAAGCTGTGGCGGCAGACAGCGTCCTGGTTGTTGTGCTGAATCGATCGTGTTCTTGATCGTGTCTGGGAGCCTTGCCGAGCCTCGTGCCTCGCTTTGGTTGGCTCTGGGGTTCTGCTGACTCGGAGTGCGGGGTCGGGCGGCGGGCGGACCTGCCTCCCTCTCCTGCTCGCGGCTTGGCGCCGGAGCTGGTTCCCTGGCGGCTGTGAGCGGATTTGGGCCAAGACCAGGAGGTCGACAGCACCACGGTTTCTCCTGCCCCCCCCCCTGGCGAGAGCAAGGCCAGCTCGTCCGGCGCCGATCCAGGGACAGTTGCGTCCACACCACGGTCCAGCCTGACCACCAGAAATAGCTACGTTTTGTGTGTGTGTGTGTGTGTGTGTGTGTGTGTGTGTGTGTGTGTGTGTGTGTGTGTGTGTGTGTGTGTGTGTGTGTGTGTGTGTGTGTGCTTGGCACCTTAGAGGGATTGAGAACTGTATATTCATTGGAATTGTCTGTGTTTTTCCCCACGCCCGATCCCACACCATCCCGTCGAATCGCCCCGGATCCCTCTTCTTGCCGAGTCTTGTTATTTCTGGTAATAATTAGAAAAACAAATAAACATCATCAACTCAGTGAAAAGTGACTCGTCCCACCTTCCTCGTCCCGTTTGCGGTAGAGCGATTAGAACCACCATGTTTGGGTTATAAACAAATAAACCGCCTCCATCGTTTCGGCTCATTCTACGTTGGCGGGACTGTTCAAGTCCCGTGGACGTCACAATATATATATATATATATATATATATATATATATATATATATATATATATATATATATATATATATATATATATATATATATTATAGCCTGGTGTTGGCACAGTGGTTAGGGCAGCGGCTTGGGATCCAAAAGGTCCTGAATTCAAGCCCCGTTGGGCCACTGAATTAATACACCAGGGGGTGGACTCAGCCTGTCATCCTTCCGAGGTCGGCGAAGTTAGTACCAGTATACTGGGCCGGTGTATACCCCGGTTCAAATAGGTGTACCATATCCCTGTGTCGTAAGAGGCGACCAGGGTTGCATCAGGAAGGGCATCCGGCGTAAAACATGTGCCAAATCACTATCGGATCATACGGATGATCCGTTGTGGCGACCCCGAACGGGAGCAGCCGAAAGAAGAAGATATATATATATATATATATATATATATATATATATATATATATATATATATATATATATATATATATATATATTTCAATCAATCCAGAAAAGAAATGGCAAAATGATACCTTTCCACAACCTCTACAAACTGGAGTGGAATGATATCCGTTTGTTTTTTGTTTGTTTTGATTCCACTGGGGTCAAAGGTCAAAATTGTCACAGAGTTATACTGTTTTTGGCTGCCGAGCCTTGGTATTTAAATATATTACCATTTAGATATATATATATATATATATATATATATATATATATATATATATATATATATATATATATATATATATATATATATATATATATATATATCAGTCCAAACAAGTCTTGGCATAAACATACCTTTGTCACAGCCGTTCAAACTAAAGCGGGTAAACATTGATGTGGTGTCTTCCTTTTCATAATCGGTCATAAAATTAACGTTTTTTGCTCATCATGCCAAAAATTAACGTTTTTGGCTCTATATCTTAACGAATCCAGACAAGAATTGGCAAATTGCTCCTTAATTAATCGACTCCTCCAGACTCCTATGCAAGCAAACATCACTTTGGTGCCTTCCTTTCAAATGACATGTCTCGTCGGTCAAAATCTGTCACAACATTGTAATGAGAGTAAGGCCTTCGAGAACACAGATTGTGTACTTTTTTGAACATTACTTGATGAGGAGTGCAAGAATAATTTTAAGGTCTATTGACTTTGATACAACCTCCTCTCGTTAAATATTGCTGCAACTTGGTTGTGCAAACCTGAACAGGTTGAAACTGCTCTCCACTACTGTCGCATATCTAAACTTGTATTTAATAAACATTGAGTGCAACTAAAATGCTTAATATAATGTACAAAAATAAATTGAGAGGCCAATTCTCAGGAAGGGGTGCAAGGGATATTACATTTGAAGGTGAGTATCTGTGATGCTATTTATTTTACAAACAGGAACAACGTTCAGAGAAGAGCAAATTAAAACTGACAGTGGGACAAACACCGTTAGTGTAGTAGATAGTAGAAAAATCGTGCAAATTATGATACAAGTAAGACCCCAAGTAACTGGAGAAGCTTTCTTCGAGATGACAGCAACAAGACTGAGCTGTTTCACTTTCTTGCGGAAAAGATGTGTGAAGCACAGTCATTGTCACAAAAGGAGATGTCATTAACAACACAACGAAGTCACTGGATGCTGTGTCTCCATGTTGTCTTGAAGAAGCTGACACTCGAATATTTGTACCCGCCAGGGATGCAACGACGGATGGTAGCAAGTCCATTATCATTAAGGCGAATGACACGGACGTACCAGTCATAGCAATATCTGTACTGCCATCCTTACAGGAACTAGGTCTTGAGAACATGTGGATTGCCTTTGGCCAAGGAGCGAAGGTGCAATGGATTCCAGTCCATGAGGTAGTTTCTGCAATAGGGCCTGAGAAAGCTAGAGGGATCCCATACTTCCATACGTTCACTGGATGTGACGTCGTGTCTGCCTTCCGTGGTAAAGGGAAGAAAACTGCATGGCAGACTTGGAACGTCTTTGATGATGTTTCTGAAACATTCACCAATCTCAGCCAGCATCCAACATCGATTCGTGATCTTGACTTTTTTGAAGTTTTTTTTTTTTTTTCAAAATTTGGATTTTCAAATGGCCAATCAGGCAGATTTGATTAGAATCCCCTGGAGAACCAACGTGCCAAATTCGATGCTTGTATCATCATTTGCACGATTCCTCTCAAAAATTGCTGTTATCTGCCCCACTACAAGGGAAAGAATGGACAGGAAAATAGGAGAAGGAGGAGGGGAAGAACTACTATAACTGGCGAGTAAGATTGTTGGGTTAGGAAAGGTTAATGAGGGTACATTATTGATACAAGCCTTCCTCAGTAAGACTGGCAGCCTGGTCTTGGCTCAGTGGTCAGGGTGGCGGCTTGGGATCCTTGGGTCCTGAGTTCAAGCCCCGTCGGCCGCTGAATTAATACACCAGGGGGTTGACTCAGCCTGTCATCCCTCCGAGGTCGGCAAAATGAGTACCAGTTCCAGTGTGTGTACTGGTAGAGGGGCTTCAGCGACACAGTCACGCTTCAAGAAATGATAGCTACCCCAGCAGCTAAGCTGCCATATGACCACCACCACCCAGCAAGACTACTTTCTCATTCTTCATTGATCATCGTTATTCTTTTCTTTTTATTCTTCTTTGATTTATCATGGAGCTCTTGATCATAACACATATTATGACTCCCACTGCAAGTCATCAATATCCATGCAGAGCTTTTGTGTTCATGAACAGGTGAGCATAGGGATTCCCAACTCAGCTAAAAACTGTCATCCTGATGTTTCACTGGTAGGGTTATCCATCTATGTGTGTGCCGTCCCTCGGAAAGACGTTAAACGGGCGTTCTTTCTGCCAGCATTTGTTGATGGGCGTTAAAGATCCCAATGTGTCCTTCGCAAAGAGTGGGTGAGCCATCGCCAGCACTATGGCCAAATTCCACATTCCTGCCCGAACTAGTTGAACATCAGAACTGGCCAGCGGGTTCGTGAAGACTCGGGCCAAACTTCGTCCGGCTGACTCCACAATGTGGGATAATAGTGAGCATTAAAGAAGAAGAAAGAAGAAGAAGAAGAAAAGGTGAAAATGGCCAAGACATCATTTTGGAGGAAATAAATAATTGTGGCTTTTTCCTCTGCTGGAGATCAGATGTCTTAACAGTTTAAACGATCTGAATCAAAACAAACTTTCACAGGGGATTACTAAAATTTATGATATTATGTAATTCATTGTACAAAAGTACGTCGTATTATGGAATTAATTATATATTTTGTTTGTCCAACATTCTGACTGATATTCTTTTCCTTTATCAGATTAGGATAATAATTTTGACTGACATGAAGGGTAAAGGTTCTCATTGAGATGCATATTACAACATACTTTTGACTTGTTGATTAAACATTCACAAGTTTATTAGGTACTTTCGGATATATTTTAAAATGGTGGAATTGTTTTCAAACTCATCCTTCCGATGACTCTTGTATTTATAAGGTTAACTGCTTATGTAATTTGCTTCTGCAAATAATACTTTAATGACTGCACGCAATCCCACCTTCAACAATCTTCCATCCGCATCCCCATCTTTCTCATGTCACTCTCCACGACTTCTTTCGAACTCAACTTTTGTCTGCCCCTTCTCTCATGCCAACTGCATCCATATCATCAGCCTGCTGGAACAAATTCCTCTCCTCCCTCCCGAGCACATTCCCAAACCAATATAAATGTGCCTTCCGTGCTTTTTTGGTAATATCCATCACTCCTGCCCACCTTCTTCTTATTATTCTTATTGCGTATGGCAGCTTGTCTGCCGGGTAGCTATCATTTTGTTGGGGTGTGGCTTTGCCGCTAATGCAGTGCCCCTATACCAATACACTGGTACTCATTTCGCCACCCTCGGAAGGATGACAGGCTGAGTCAACCCAACCTGGTGTTAATTTGGCGGCCAACAGGGCTCGAACTCAGGACCCTAAGATCCCGAGCCAGTGGCTCCTCTTCCTGTATCATGGTTTAAGACTTTTCTGCACACAAGAGAGCTGTTCTTTTTACCATTTTATAAATCTTTATTCTCAGCTTAACGGGGATCTTCCAATCATGTATCACCCCCGAGGAACACTCCTTCACCCTGTGCTATCTCTCTCTCTCTCTCTCTCTCTCTCTCTCTCTCTCTCTCTCTCGCTCTCTCGCTCTCTCGCTCTCTCGCTCTCTCGCTCTCTCGCTCTCTCGCTCTCTCGCTCTCTCGCTCTCTCGCTCTCTCGCTCTCTCGCTCTCTCGCTCTCTCGCTCTCTCGCTCTATGCATCTCCCCCCCCCCCCGGCTGACCTCACCTCTCTGTCTATCTCTCCCACAATCCCTCTTCGAAAGTAGCAACCAGGTACTGCACTTGGATTTCTACACCTGCTTTAATCTTCTGCCTGCCCTATCCCTGGTATCCACATCTTCTCTCCCTTTCTCTCGTGCTCACCATTACCTTTGTTTCACCCACATTTATCCCACGCTTTCCAGATTTTCCTGCTATACAAGCATTGCATTCTGAATCCCTCCTCAAAATCTGACATCAATACAAAATTATCTGCTAGCAACATTTCCCAGGGTAACCCTCCTCTTGCTTCCTCACTCGACACATTCATTCATCAGCACCACAAACAGAAATGGCCTAAGAGCTGACTCTTGATGTAAACCTACCTTTTTCTCAAAGACCTTTGAGCAACCATTCCAAGTTCCTAATGATGTCGTATTGCCCCCTCTGACATTACCTCAACTCTCTGAACCAGTATTCCAGGTATACGCTGTTCCTCAAACATCGATACACCACCTCGCTTGGAACTCCATCATATGTTTTCTCCAGATTCACATATTTGCAATACAACTTGTCTTCTAAATATTTCTCATCTCTGCTGAAGAATTGAGATAGCATCTATTGTCTTCCAACCTGACATAAACCCAAATTGTTCTGATACTATCATTCACCACCGTTTCTATTTCAGGTACTTTAAGGATACTTGCTCCCACACTGAATATCGTCTTTATTCTTCCAGGTAGCCACTAAACAACTCTCCTGCCATTCCTTTGGTATCTTTTCACTGACTTCATGGTGTGATGGTTACATTGGCAGCTCTGAGTCTGGGAGGTCACCAGTTAGAACCCCAGCCAAGTCATACCAAAGACTGAAAACTCGAGAGTTCATAGAACACCTTACCCCATGCAGTCTTGAGAAAAAGGACGTGGGAAGGGTCTTTTAAACTCTTGCTCTGCATTTCTAAGCACTATCTGAATTAGCTTTGTTCTTGAAATTTGTACATAATAGGTTCAGTGGCAATCATACAAAGCCAATGGGTCAAACGGAACAGTCCAGAACTGAGCCTTCTGCCAACTCTTCTTGGAGAAACTGACTATTTTGAAACGATCGTTGAGAAAACGATGCACGAAACCATCAGGTCTTTTGGACAAAGTTAGCTCTGTCGTTGCATCGCAAGGCGCTGCCATTTTGTCTCAATCTCGCTTTTAATCCTCCCTCAGAGCATGCAGTAAAGTTGTTTTTCAAAGTGCAAACAAGGCAATTTGTGTTCTACAGTGTTCAGATATATAATTGAATTAAAATAAGATTTAAATTTTAAATCTGAAAAAAAAGAAAACCCATTGAATCAGAAGTTTACCGCCACTAAGGCACTCTCTTTTAGACCACCATATGCATCGCGTTAAATTAGTTGTTTGTGCCTGTTGTTTGTAAGTTTCCTGTTTAGAATGATTTCCAATTTTGTTTGACTGCCAGACAGACAGACTGCAGAAAACGCTTTACCGCGAGTGTGCATGTGCGCTTGGGACGATAATCCATACAATTGGCCAAATTTAGAGCCTAAAAATGCAGCTTCGTGTTCCGATTCGTGTTCTTCCGTGTTCAAAATGTAAAATGCAATCGAAATGAAGTTGTTCCTCAATCACAGAAATAGAGTGACAGACAGACAGACAGACAGAGTGAACCAATTGTTCAACCACAATTTGCACTTTGCGCACAGGGTAATGATATATGCTGCTCCCTTGCTTGATGCTCAACATTTAAAAGGGATAGAGCAGGAATAAACAACCATAGGTTTGCAACCATTGCACAGACGTAATGGGCCCAATTGCCTCCCTCGTGCATTGAAGTTCCTTGTAAGAGAACTCGTACAACAATCCTCTCCTCCTCCAAAGCCAGCAATTGCCAAAGCCAATATACTCCATCAACCAATCACTTCAATCATCTCCACCACCACCCCTGATGGTCCACTGGCTTTCCCTATCTTGGTTTTACCTAGAACTGGCACAACCCCAACTGTTCTATACCTCGTACTGGTCTTTGCACATTGCTGACCTCTCATAATAGATGTCATCCATTCTTTACATTTAGCATGAGTTCCTCAGAATATTCATTACTTCCATCACCGAAGATGGATGGCGGTCATGTTTTCACCCTTGTGTTTGTCTGTTTGTTTGTCTGTGAGCAGGATATCTAAAAAAAAGAAAAAAAAGTGTGGACTGATTCAGACTAAACTTGGTGAGCAGGTCGGGTGTGTGACAAGGAAGAATTGATTCGATTCTGGTGAAGATCCGAATCCGGATCCGGATCTGATAATTTTGTAAGTGAATCTTCACCATTGAGAGATGGGGTGAAACCGATATATAGCACGATATCTCAAAAAGTTATGGATGAGTTATGACAAAACTCGGTGGATGAGTTGGTTGGGTGACAAGAACAAGCGGATTAGATTTTAGTTGAGGTCCGGATTCAGATCCGACCTATCAGTGAGATACAAAATGTAAACTGTTAAGACTGTTCGAGGTATGCACTCAACCGAGTGTCGTTCTCGTTGCCCTCGCCGGAGGAGAAGGTTATTGCATTTTTGTCCTTTTGTTTGTTTCTCCACACAAAACTTTATTGTTTTTCTCCGCAACAGCTTCTCGGATTGAGACAAATTTTTCACCAAAGAAGCGACGACTCATGTAGAATGTTTTGTTGATGATCAAGACGTCATAGATCATGTGCTGTGACAGCCATGTTGGAAAAACGGAAAAACTTTGGACCTCTATCTCTGAAACCTCACCAAAGAAAAAATTGAAACTTGGCATATAGCAAGTACTCCTCATGCGGAATGTGGGATTTATTTATGACGTCATAGGTGCCTTCGTTATGCCGGCCTCACTGCATATGTAGAACGCTACATCCGATCAGTATGGACATTTTTCAGGGTCATCTAGGGATAAAATGATCCACAGAAAAAAATAATTAGATGTCACCGGTCACATGATTCAGCAACCATATTGTTTTTTGTTTTTTTTTAACCTTCAAAAATCTTCTTTTCTGAAATGGCTGAACAGATCGAGGGGGAACTTCACATAAATGTTCCACAAGGATTGGGTGTATAAGTTTGTTAAAGCATAATTGATAGGTCACATGGTTTGGCAGCCATATTGGATTGAAGAAAATAATAAATAATGTTTTCCCTAGAACCACTTAATCAATCGATATGAAACTTCACAATTGTGATCCAGTAGTTATGGGGAATACACGCTTAAACTTTCAACTTGATCAGACACATGGTCTGGCAGCCAGATTTATTTATTTTCGATCTGGGTTCTTTTTGATTTTTTTTGAATAAGGCTCACTTGGCTGTGTTTGGATGGGTTTGAGGGTAGAGGAGAAGCAGCTGAAATGTGAATCCTATCCAGGTTCCTCCTGATGACTTCATCTTTGCTTTTTGCTTCTTTGGGTTCCTTCTGATTACTCCAATGCAGGACTGTACCTATTTGGTCTTCCATTTGATGTGGATTTAATTTATTTGAATCCTATTCTAAATTCAATTGAATAATAATAAACGTCATGGGTCAGGATCAGGTGTCCGATCAAAGCGGAGTTGCATCAAAGCGGGACATCTTGGTACCCGGTAATCACTGCCAGCAGTTATAAAGTGTCAGTACGAGTTATGTCTCTTGTTAATTACATAACACACCAGTACATAAACACCACACAAAACAAGTCATGGCGAGGGTCTGCAATCTCTGATTGCTCTTTTTCTTATTCCATCAGCTTTTGTCTCCTCATTAAGAACCTCCCATCTACTGCTCTTCATCACCCTGTTTGTCCATAATATCCCTTCTAATCCCTTGTCTGCTCTTGGACACCTTCAGAATAATAATATTTTCAACCTCTTTATGCCTCCTCTCGAGCTTTTGCCACTGTTTTCTTTACCTTTTTGTTCTTCTCTCCAAACCTGGCTTCTGCTTTCTTCCTGCCTGTGACCTCAACAAGGTTATACAGTTTACAAACAGCTCTATTTATTCCTGATCCAACACACACACACACACACACACACACACACACACACCCACACACACACACACACCCACACACACACACACACACACACACACACACACACACACCCACACACACACACACACACACACACACACACACACACACACGCGCGCGCACACAACATTCCTGCATTCCTTCTGAGTTTAAAAGCAACATTTACATTTACAAAGAACATTGCCGCTTCTGATATTCCTCTGCACGGTCCTTTGTAATTACTTAATTACTTTTACATCTAAGGCACATTGAGGAGTTTATACATTTCTCAATCACATGCAGGATAATGATTTGGGAGGCATCCGTGAACGTTTACATGAATTACAAAGAATGAACAAGAAAACAGTATTTGTGACTTGAATGTGGGATCCCATCATCATTCGCAAAAGTACTCAGATGGGAACGGCGGCAAGGCCAATCCTTTGTATGTAAGCAACACAGTTCTTAATTTGCACCGAATCCCTGCAAAGTTTACAGTCAGCTAAACATAAATGCCGACATGTTTATTTTCCTGTGCCACTAGTTTGGACATCAGGCTGTGTGATCGCAATGAAAACAACAAAATTTGCTAGTCGGAGGGCAGCTTGGACAAAGGATCGCTTCATGTGACAAATTGGCTGCTGTTTGAATTTGCACAGCTGCAGATGTACGACTGCCCAAAACTACCAACAGGCAAGCGATTGATTGAGCAACTGCCAAGTCTGGGCACCGTTTTCAACCGTGTAAATTGGTTGAAATTGAAGTAAATTTACTCTCTTTTTTTTTTTTTGCACATGTGGTACTTTGATGAAAGGGGAGAATATAATTTTAGAAGGATAATTTTCAAAATAAAATAAGGGAATTGGGTAAGAACAGATTGGACAAGGGGTAGTTGAGGGAGAAGAAAAGAGAACGTTGGTTTAAAGGAAATATGAGGAAAAAAAGGAGAGGACATATGGTACATATGGGTTAGGCGTTAAGGTTACAGTGAAGGAGATAAGACCAAGAATCTCGCTATCCCTGTATCGGTAATATACAGAACTGATGGCTATAAATATGATTCATGCATAATCAAGATGTCCCACAATTGCCCTATGCATTGATTGCAATGGCTGATTGGCAAAAGATCATAGGAAGGTGAATGTCCTTTCAAATGGCTGCAGACCCTCCCTCCTCCTTTATCCTATGGAATAATCTATGTGTTGTGTCTATGTGGAGACTATTTGTCTTGTTCATTTTCCAGGAGCAACGAAAAACATTTCTCATTCGGCTGAGAGTGCTCGTGCACTAGTAGGAAGAGGAATGAAACAATGAAATGGAAAATATCACTTATGCTGGCTGTTCCAGCCTATAGGCAAGTGCCTGATGAAACCTGGTGGCAGAAATCATCCACACAAGGAATCATGCGAGGTAATTAGAGTACAGTTAAAGGCTACTTGGCCAATCATTCCTGTGCTCCACGCACCTCATTGCACTTTTGTCTCCTGCAAGCAGTGATAATTATCCAGATTATCCCAAGTGATTAGTTTGGCTGGAGTATCGGAATGTAATGACCTACTCTTTTCCATACATACCGTAAGATCTTCAACGTCAACCAGGAAATGCTTCTAAGACTGGACACTTCGAAGAATAACTCGTACTGACTGATGCAACGTCTCATCTGCGAAACACTAGCAGGGAGGTTTGTAGTCGGGTGAGAATTCAAATCCAGACTAGACAACATGAATGCGAGTAGGCTACCTACCTCTGAGCTATCCGTCCAGCAATGTGGGTTGAAGGGAATCCATTGGTGCCATGGCCGGTGGAAAAACAACCACATTTGCTGTTATTCCAAGGTGTGCTCAAGGATGCCAGAAAAGAGAGGAAATGAAAAACAAATGAAACCTGCAAGCTGAACGAAGGCAAAGTGAGAATTCTTATGATAATGCATGGCATCCTCATTAAGAGGCCAAAGTAGAACAATGTGCTCACAGCATTTTATTGTTTTTTGTCTAGAAAATTATAGTCTCGTGAAAGAGCGAGGTGAAAGTGAGGGCAATGGGGTCTACACAGGTGGACAAAACAAGCAAGGGGATGAACCAACAGAAAGAGAGAAGGGGAGGAAATGCAATAACCTGCGAGTAAGAGTGTTAGATTAGGTATGGTTAATTGGAGGAGTAAGGATGGGGGATGACATGAAATGATGATGCCCTAAAGTGAAGTCATACATTTCTGGGACCACAATTGAACTGCATCTGGAAGGCAATTCCACAAATGTGAGAAAAAGGAGCAAAAGAGAAGAGATGGGCAGAAATCCTGGATTGTGGGTGTTCAAAGCAGATGGGGTTACTGGAAGAATGCCTGCATCATTGAGGAGTAGGGGAGGGTCGAAGAGCAGAGAGAGAGAGAGAGAGGGGGAGGGGAGAGAGAGAGAGCAGAGAGAGTTAGATGGGAGGGAGGTGGTATTTAAAAAAAAAAAAAAACAACAACAGAGCTCCCTGACATTCCTGCGATGTGAGAGCAACATGGCCTGTGCTTCAGTTTCATCACAAGAGAGGCCAACAACGTTGAGAGCTTTGTGTTCCACAGTATCCAGGAGAGAAAAGTGTAATGTGTGAGAATCAGTCGATAGGGAGAGCAATACTCCACTGAGCTATGAACAAAGGCCTTGTCAGAGCCGGGTAGTTCTGATTTATCAAGGGATGAATTGTGACGGAGGTTGTCCAGTCTGTGGCTGGCTTTGGAGGCCAGTTTTGTAATATGGTCAGCTCAGCAGAGGTTATGGCTGATAATGAGGCCTATAAGTTCAGTGATTGAACCTCTTCTGGTGGTTAACCATGGAAATAGACAGAAAAGGTGCTGTTGGTCCGTTATGATATTGTAGCCTCCATGATTGTAAAAAAATTTTGTTGGATCCACAGAACGACATGTTATTGGAAAGAGAACGCTTTCTTTTTTTTTCTTCTCACGTGCACTCACGATTCAACGGCCCTCTTTCTTCATCGAGTCACAAGATACTTTAATAGGAGAGTTAAAGTCTCATCTTTCATTTCTAATAGATGCCGTGGATTTTACAACAAGCTACTGCTTTATTAGGCTTACAAAACTGGCTTGAGGCGCGTTTCGCTACATTCGGGGCTGGAGTCACACGGTCGGTGGGATCATTTCGTAATACCATGCTCACATCTGAGTCTTTTCATTTAATTCTTGCTGAAAGGGAATGCATAAAAACTGCTGCTTTCGAAGAAAGTGCACTGCATCGTGCAGCAATCTGTCCATTGGGGAGAACTTTAATAAGGTCCTCTTGTTTGCATTCACCAAAAGTTGTTTGTTGGTTCAAATGGAACTGTAGGGTAGTATTATAAAGGATTTTGGTTCTAAACATCTGTAAAACTCAACAAGTTCTAACGAATGAATATGTTATCAGAATGTCAATGGAGTAAAAAAGGCTCATTCATGATCTTCAGGGAAGGGCAATCCTTGAGACGAAAGAAAACAAGGGGGAGGGGGGGGTATTTCAGTTGGTGAACTCATCCAGTGTAAGGGACACTCAAAAACACGATGGTGCATTGTTTAGCACAGTTTATACAAGGAAACCACAATACACCAATTGATATTTTGAACCACAGCTGTATCAAATACAAATATCAAATATGTGCACTCAGTGTCTACTCAACACATCTGTTGTTTGCGATGTGTAACTATGTTTCGTTTTCAGCAGTAAGACTATTTTGTCATGGCGTATGCTTTCTTCATCTTATTCCGCAAGCATTGGGCCGAGCGCAGTCGAACCCTGGAATTTTCTCCATAAATCACATCAAAGCATCCATCCAGATGTGCTGAAAGCAGCCTTGCCAGGTTCCCTTTAATGTTCCTTTGCAACTAGCATAGATAGCCATCGTGTAACAGGTGAACGAGATGAACTCTTTCAAGATATTCGTAGAAATTGCAAATCTGCTCAGACTACCCAAATTTCAGTCTTTGGGGGGATGGGGGATCACATGCAAACCTATGACTATAGGCTCAAATTGATCCGATCACATCAAATATCGGAGGTCATCAGTCAAGGCTGGTGAATACTTCGATGGGCCACCTCCAATTTAGGCTGAGTGTTATTTATTGATTGAGAGACAACAGGATCGCACAGATGGTACCGTGCTTACTTCTGAATTGTCCGTTGATGAAGTTGGTGCTTCCTGTCATCGAATCTGACTAAAAGACTTCCTTCCTTGTGCAGCCCCAACGGGTGGTGCTGCATCTCAGAGCATGCCCTCCATCCGATGGACACATGAAGCTGACTGTCCTGTCTGTATTAACGTTGAAGGTGAAAGGCATCTCTTGGAAGGAAAAAGGTGTTTAAGTTTCATGGCGATACCACGGTTCTATACCAGAGGTAGGAAGGTAAAATAAATTATTTGATCACAATGAGTAAAAAATGTTTTCAGTTATGAAGTAATGAATCGCCATATCATGGCAGGAAAGCCAAGAGGTACGGATGCTTGGTCTGTGTAGCCTGGATTTGAATCCCAACCCAGCTATAAATCTGCAGTGAGTATATTTATATCTGCAGTGAGCGAAGAAGCTGTCAGCCCAGTGTTTCACGGACAGGGTGATTCATCAATGTGTGTGCCATCTCTTGGATGGATTATAAACTGGGCATCACATCTGCTTGAATCCCTCACCCCTCTGCCTCACCCACCCCTCTGCCACTCACACCCCTCTGCCTCCCAAACACCTCTCCCTCCCCCATCCCTTTCCCTCCCTCACGCCTCTACCTCCCTCACCCCTCTCTCCCACCCCAACCCCCTCCCTTACCTCTCTCTCCCTCTTTTCGACCCCAACTTCTCCCTCTCTCTCCCACCCTTACCCCCTGCTCCCAAACCTTCCCTCTGTTGAGGGGGGTCGCATGTACGAATCAGATTCGGAGTGACCCGACCAGTGGGGTGGAAAGGTCTCTGCATGTACAAGCATGCATGCATGCAGGCAGACCTTTGCCAGGAAGATAGCATGGGTTTGAAATGCTCACACCCCAGGATTCAAAGTATCAGTGTGTGTGTGTGTGTGTGTGTGTGTGTGTGTGTGTGTGTGTGTGTGTGTGTGTGTGTGTGTGTGTGTGTGTGTGTGTGTGTGTGTGTGTGTGTGTGTGTGTGTGTCATTGATTGGTATCTACATATGCTGGTTTCAGAATGTGGAATTGAGTCCTCCCAGGGCTCAAAGTATCCACCTTCATTTCAGTAAGGGGTCATGATTCATGGACCAAGTTGTGAAGTTTTCTGTTCTCAAAGTTTTGTGCCAAGGGCTCTGTTCAGGATTGTCACTGAGCCCCGGACAGCTTCCAAGTGTAGTTCATTTGTTGTGATATTCCCAGGGATGGTTTTTAATATCTCTGTGAGGTTCTTCATCATCATTCTCCGAGCTCCAACTATCACTGGTACAACTTTGGCATTCTTCAGCTTCTAGGATCTTTTCACTTCATTCTTGAGGTCTCAGTGGTGTTTGGTCATTTTTTGATTTCTGCATCATTTAGTCCAAAATCACTGGTAGTAACGCCTCAATCACCAATACATTCTTCTCTTTTTTGTACCTAAGTATGATGTCTGGTCTCAATTCTTTGTTTTCGATGTTCACGCTCGATGGGATCATTAGGTCTTATGTGAGTGGTAGGTACTTCCTTGTTTTCAGTGATCGCTTTTAGTTCATGTTCCCATACATTCTCTGGTACTGGAATATCAAAGTTTTTGCAGATGTGACAGCAGATTATTTTACAAACTCTGTTATGTCATTGTGTGTACAGCTGTTCTGACATGAGTTTTTCTTTTTTGTGTTCGGTCATTAAGCAAAACATATCATTCTCTTTGCTAACTCCACCTCCACCCCTCAACTTGCTACCTTTTTTCCCCTTCTGCCCCCCCCACCCCTCCCTTCACTCTCAGTTTCTGTCTATCTCACCCACTCCTCGCACTCCTCCCTCCTGCAGTGTATAGCAACATTTGGTCAAGGATCGCTACCCCCCACCCCTCCTAGCTCCCTCTCCACTACTCTCCCCTCCCTCTCCCCCTTTACTGACCACATCAGCAAAGTGGCAGGTTGTATTTGCTCGTCGAGAATAAGCAAATCGATAGATTTCAAATATCAAGTAAATGGGTTTTGGATATGGCACATGCATGAGCGACCAAATGGCCCATCCTCCTGTATCTTAGTTTATCCTCATTTAGTTTCCACAAAGTTTTAAACATCGTTTCAATAGTCTTCAGTTCATGAGCAACTAGTTTGGCTAAAAGCAATCCATTGACTGTTTTGGTGTTTAATTCAATCTCCTTCTTTTCAGGTCCTTTGATCATTGTGATGTAAACACAGTGTAATAGCAGGCCTGCTCTACATCCTTGTTTATGCAGTTTATCAATGACAAAATGTACAAGCCACAAGCAGATCCTCACATCTGCTTTTCCTCAAACTCATTGAAGCCAAATTCCTGCACATTTCCTGGATCATAGTTTGGAATTTTGAAGCCAATCAGTGTTCCTTTTCTTTGTCAGATAGAAAAAAATAAAGCTCTTTTTTCCCCCACAGTATCTGTACAGTAATCCTCCACTTGTTATTACATTCAACCCAGCAATTAATACCAGGTTCTCCACAAACAGGTTTTTCTGGACAACATTAAGAGACATTCGTGGGACATAAATTCCAAGGGATTTGATAAAAATTAGACGTGTCAACACAGTATGTGGGATTTGAACCTGGGATTCCACCATCACAAACAAAGTGTTCAGATGAGAATGCCAAACAGGCCAACCCAATTATCGATCATCTTAATCTTTCCTTTCTGATCCGATGTGAAAATGGGAAATCCAGTCAGCATGCTGATAGAATAGTCGGACTTGTGATTGGTACCAGATATTTGTGAAGTCCACACCAGAATCGGTGGTGTAATGGTTAGAGTGTCTGCTCTGATCCTGGGAGGTCGGTGGTTCAAACCCTGACTGAGTCATACCAAAGATTTTTTTTAAATGGTCGGTGCTGCTTCCTTGTTTGATGTTCAGCATTTTAAAAAGATAGAACATGGAGAAAAAAAAAAAAACACCAAAGGATGATACTATCTGGTGGAGGAAATTCCTTCTTGATTGCCCCACTGAGGGCAGAGAGAGGAAATCATTGTCATAAAGATGATGCTGCTGGCACCCAGAGTACTCAGGGAAGTGAAGTCACTTCCCCCAATCTCAGCAGCTGTTTGCGTGGAAGTTAAATCTGGTGTTGGCTCATGTATTTGTCAGCACATGTGAGTGATTTGTCCTCCAATGAACCTGACAGTCTGTTTAAAAAACTTTGGATTGCTCAGGACGTTTTGATTTTGCAGTATTGAAAGCATCGTGTCGTGATCTTGTGTCATTTGCAACATTGGTCCGGGTCTTTCCCACAAAAGCTCGCAGACGTTGATCGACTTGTGGCCCACTCCTTATCCATCTTTTCCAAGTGTGAGCCATCTCCTCTCTGCCACACTTTTTAGAAAGGCTTCTCCAAGTCTCTCTTATCATCCAACGTCTGTGCAGTCCTTCATGGTCACCATCCTTGACACCAACATAAAACATTGCCTTTGATTTTGAAATACAACTTCACATTGCATTGTTTATTTATTTATTTTAAAGTGCTCACTTTTCATTTATTTTCTTAACATGAAAAAGGACTTTTACCTGGAACCAAAGTTGTTTTCTTTTGTACCACATTGGCTTGCTGGTACGTTTTTCCCATCTCAGTACAGTCCATTATACTGAGACTCATTCATTCATCCATCGTTAATTAATGTCCTTGTAGTTCATGTATAAGAAACATTGTAGTCACCCCATGCACTTCATCAACAAAATGTATGATCGCCTACTCTGGCCTCAGATTCCTGGAAAGAAAAGATAATGCACAATAACACCCTCCTTCCAACCCTCCCCCTTCAATACCCTTGTAGTGGGGCAACTTAAGGCCCGGTCACACCTTGACGTTTTAGCCAGCGATGGCAACGTATTAAAATGTATGTAAAACGCTGGCTTACGTTGAACTTTTGATGTTTTTTTTTAAAGATTCGGACGTATTCATAGCGACTTGGTCTTATGTATAACGCATTGGTAATGGACACAGAACGTTTCGTTGTGTTATAGATAACTTATACCAACGAATGCTGAACCTGTTGTCGGCCTACACAACCGATGCCCAACGATAGTCTAACTTAGGCATAGCGCGTTGCACGCATCGCCGACAATGTCGTGACGTAGCCTATTAAAAGGCTGACGCACAACGATTCGAATCATAACTGCCGTAGAAATGGAAGGGTCAACATCGCGGTCACACCTTGGCGATCTTGCCAGCGTATGCCGACCTTAGAAAAATGTGTCTAAAACGTTGGGGCACGTCAAATAAGGTATGAGTAAGTTTGGTATACGCGAGTAGAACGCTAAAGTACGCTATCATACGTCGTAGTAAGTAGAGTACGTCAAGAAATTTTAAACATGTTCAAAATTTTACGACGTACTCGGCGTATGACACACGTTCCGCATGCGATGGGGATAAGTTTTACACACGATATGCGGACGCTTACACACGTCCACAAAGGCTACTTATAAACTACTCATAAGTCGAAACACGTCGCGGTAATGTCTTTTTTACTTATGTTTGACGTGCTTTGAACCAATTCTGTACGTAGTCCCAACACACATTGACGTATGTAGACGTATTCCAATGACGTCTTCCGGTCGACAAAAAAATATAAATGAACGTGTTTCTAGCTTACAACTGCCATATAAAGACATGTTCCCAGCGGTTTTGGGAATTGGTATATAAAAATGCTGTTCATAAAAGGGGAACCCAACAGTGTTTTCGAGTCCTTTTTGAGTCGATGTCCATGTCAGCAGTAACAGTATCAGTATCAGTATCAGTATCAGTATTAATATTAGTATTAGTAGTAGTTTGTTCATGTTGGCAGTAGTAGGTGAGTGTGAGGGGGAGGGTGTGGGTTATGATGGATCCTCCTTGCGTCCGCGTGTCCACGGGTAGGAGACATCTTTTCACCATTGTTCGAAGTTCTTCGCGGCTAATTTTTAATGGGGCTTTTTCAACAATGAGCTATAGCTTGTTTTTACGATTTAGGTCTATTCATAACGGGTTGGACAAATGCACAATGAACTAATAATGTGCATAGAGCGCTTTGATTACTTATAGATACGATATACCAACGAATAATTATCGTGAAGCCGGCGTTCACAAACTATGCCCAACGATAGCCTAACTTATCCATATCGTGCGGCCGTTTATCTTTGCGGTGACGTGGGGTTTGCTATTCATCGGCTGCCACTCAACGATATAAATGGCTGCATCTCCACTATTGAAAGTAGATGCTTGCGCTCAACAATTGGATTTTTTTTACACTCAACGACTTTTAAACGGTACCACTCAGCCATTTTCATTGTTTACAATGAACGATTTTAAATTGCTGTCACTCGCCTTTGTTTTTTGACGCTGGGGTTTGGAAATTTGAAGCGTTTCTTCTGAACGTGTTAAAACGCTCAAACTCGACTATTTTAAATAGACGCTGCCGATGGACAATTGGAATCATAGCCAAGCTAGACATCGAAGTGTGAACATCCTCGTCATGCCGAAGAAAAGTTTGAAGAATGCTGCAAATAAGTGTCCTGGCCGTGGCCGTCGACGCTGACGCAAGGACGATCCATTATACCGACGTCTTTCAGCCTATGAGTAACTTAAAAGTAACGTCTGTCGATGTGTGGCAACGATCGCGTAACGTGCCAACAACACGTTAATCATAGGTTAGAAATAAGTTTCGGGTACGCTAAACATTACCTCGGCGTGTCTCAACTTATGATTAACTTACAAGTAGCATGTGTTGACGTCTGTCAACGATCGCAGACCGTGCATACAACTTGTGGCCAGCGTAGCGGAACGTGTGAGTCATACGCCGGCATACGTCGTGAAATTTCAAGCATGAAAAAAATTTGAGGACAACCAAAAAGTACAACGTTTAAAGCCAACGTACAACGACGTATGGCAGTGTTTTTCAGCGTGCTCTCAATGTTATCAAAACTTACCCATAACGTATTCAACGTGTACCAGCGTTTCAGAAAAAAATTCAAAAATCGGCATACGTTGGCTAAAACGTCAAGGTGTGACCGGGCCTTTAGCTAAATATAGCATAACAATTGTGCATTTTGCGAGGAAAGCATCAAATTTGGCACACTAGTAGCCTATCATATTATGAACAGATTTGCATATTGGGCCATCTCAAATTCAGCCGCTGATGGCTGTGGCAGCCATTTTCCACTGCGATCAAAAATTTTGAAATGGCCCAATATCCAAATCTGTTCATAATATGATAGGCTACTAGTGTGCCAAATTTGGTGCTTTCCTCACAAAATGCACAATTGTTATGCTAAGTTTCCCCACTATTGTATTTAATTCATTCCTTTCAACCACGAGAAGCAATGTAATTATCAATATCATATTATGACAGCCATGATCGAGTTTCTACCATCAAAATTAGCAAAATAAAAACCCATCACTTACAGGTTTGAACACGACATCAAATATTTGTTTATGAGTATAAATACCAGTGGAGGTCGAGCTCACATCTTTATGGAGCTTGGAGACGTTCATGACAAGTCGATAAACGTTTCAAGGTGAGAACCAATCCTCGAGTGAAAATGGAAGGAATTTATCATTTGGTCAGGGTGCCGGCGATAACTCGCCTCGTCTTTGCTGAAGACATCATGGGATCTTCATCAACCACCAACAACCAGTGCCAGTCGACGGATCCTTCCGAGGGAGGGTGCACACGTTGATGCCTCGTCCTGCATGCAAAACACCAGGGTAGCAGTTTATAGTTGCGTTGGGATTTGAACCCAGGCGAGACAGCTCAAAGCCACCAGCCCCTTATAAAAGTAGAGCTGAGCACAAATTTGGGGGGGAACCTAATTTTTTAATTTTTTTTTTTAATAAGCAAAACACATTATGGTTCATGTTGACATTTATAAGGTAATATTTCTGCGAGGTCATAAAAAAAAAATCTTTGGCTCTGTTCAACAAGGAAAGCATTCATGAGCAGCACGTCTCCTTCTAATAACAAATGACCCATAATTTTAGAATTGGCTCCGGGTATCAATCACATGAGCCCATGCACGGACCTATTCACTGCGCTACTCTCCCAACAGTACAAAACACTCGATCAGGGATTTCTCACTCTTAATAAATATCATCATTAACACTGCTCTCAACTCATGAAATAATGACCTATCCTGAATGGAGATGACATTTCACATTTTACTGAAAGGCACTTTGTTGCACCATCTGTAATCTTCAGCAGACTTCGAGATGAAAGTGCGTGTAATATCATCGACTTGTGAGAATCTCAGAAATGTGTTACATTCCGAAGAGCCAGGACATCTTTCTCTTAGATTTATCAAACTGTGACATTGTCGTGCAAGGTTTACCCTTAAGTTGGGCTTCTTACTTCAGGGGACATCAGATTCATCGCTTCCAACTTCAGAATTATTGATCACATTAAGGAAGTAGAGAAGACCCTTGATAAGTCAATACTTTCTTGTGGGTCTATACGGGCATTGCGTTCTGCCAGACATCACACATCTCCGAATTGGCATATTGGTATTCACATGATGTCCCCCTCGCTCAGCGGGAGGATTCGTCATGCCATAAACACAATGCCTGCACAGAATGGATAAAGGTGGATGGACATCAGTTTCTGTGCATCATTTACACCTTTGTGAATTGTGAAATGAGAAATGCAAACAAACACATCACGTTGTTTGGTCATATCAATATTTAGGATTTGACAAACATGAAATCGGCATGAGAATGTCAACGCATGTGTGCAAGACATGTCTCCAGAGGCTGGAAGAGGGGTGCAGTCAAAACTCAGTTAACAGCTCAGTATCTAGTGTGACCAACATTTGCGTCGACACACACTTGGCAACGGTGCCTCGTTGAGAAAAAGATGGTTGAACAAGGCTTGAGGGATGTCATTCCAGATCTGTACCAAGGCCTGCCGCAGTGAGATCAAACGTCCCGGATGATTTTGAAGATGGTGGAATCGTAGTTCCACTTCATCCCACGCATGTTCTATGGGAGAAAGATCAAGTGAAACAGCTGGCCAGGTTAGTGTAGGAATGTTCTGTTGTGCGATGAAGTTGGTGACCACTCGTGCCACGTGAGGGCAATTGCTATCCTGTTGAAGTATGATGCGACGTCCATGAACCTGCAGGAATGGGAGGACGTGTGGACAGAGAACTAAGTTCATCACGGTACTGAATACCTGTCACATTGCCATTAATGACGTCCATCTGGGTTCTGTGATGTGCGGTGATGCCTCCGCAAGCCAGAGATGCCATTACGCATCCAACGCCTACCATTGCACAGCACGTGCGTCAGCATAACGTTCCCCTTCTCATCAATAAACGTGACAACGGCCATCACTACTGTCAAGATGGAACCTCAACTCATCCGTAAAGAGGATAACAGCCCAATCTTGTCTCCTTAACTCCAGACGTTGTCTCCACCAAGCGAGGCGTGCATGTCGATGACGTGGCAACATAATTGGACGAACTGCTCGTCGTCATGGTCGGATCTTATGCTCGTGTAAACAATTCCTTACAGTTCTGGCACTGCTTGGTCGCAAGCCAGAGATGCTGTGAGCTGTCAAACTTGCCATCTGGAACCAATTCCTAAGTTACACCAACTGGATGCGGTTAACCTGCCGATGTGGCCAAATCATGCTGCATTGCAATTTTCTCATTACCACGTGTAGCACCGTCACATGACTCGGTACACGTGCATGGCACAGTATGCACGTGCAAATTCCGGTTCTTCGTGTTCCCATCCAGCAAGGGCTTGTGTGGAGTTCTTCGTGTGGAGTTCTTCATGTCCGGAGTACAGAACTGTTCTTCTTCTTCTTGCGTATGGCAGCTTGGCTGCTGGGTTGCTATCATTTATGTTGGGGCACGACTATGCCACTGATGCTGTGCCCCTATACCAGTACAGGGGTACTCGTTTTGCCGACCTCAGAAGGACGACAGGCTGAGTTAACCCCACCTAGTGTTAATTCAACAGCCAACAGGGCTCAAACTCAGGAACCAAACCACCAAGCCAACACTAGGCTACAGAACTGTTGCACCCTCACTACTGATTCATCCTTGACCAATTCACCGCATCTCACTGATGGCCAGGATGTCAAGTTGATAGGCCTTCATCTCATGCAGCAACTGGGTCATCCTTACACAATGAGTGTCCTAAAGTTCCAAGTTGTGAGTGCCGATTCTGGTGGTGGTTTTGGCGTTGAAGATTGGGGTTATCAAAGGTAAGACTTCCCTTTGCTTTCATCATCATGCATACATCTCCAGATGTGCCTTCTCCTGTTCGCTGAAATTAAATTTACTGGAATTATACTTCTTTGTGCTGTTTCTGCAGCGGTTCAAATTTTTATATGTCGGGGTTGCTGACCCCACACCCAACCCTCTTCCTTTTCCAACCAAGCTTGGGACTGGCTTTTTGTGGAGTTACACACACACACACACACACACACACACACACACACACACACACACACACACACACACACACACACACACACACACACACACACACACACACACACGTCTCATTAATGTTAGCAAGATCAGGTTCACTTTCATCTTGACTGCCAAGGACTGCCTCCAATGGATCATATTTGACATTTATTAGCAGAACAATTTATGTCCCTCTGGCCCCAACTTGTCTGTGTAAGCAATGTCTTTAATACAAAATATTTCATCTTCATCAAATATACCTGATGACAATGTACTTATCTCTGCTTTTATATACCAGATTACATCATAACATTTGAATAAGTTTAGTTATAATCTTGGTAAGTCATAAAAATTATTTTGAAAACCAACATGTAATAAGTGTACAAGATCACGACATCGTTTCATGGGATAAGTGAAGTTAATCGACAACAAACTCTTTTTCCTGTGATAATATATTATTGTCGATGTTGTACATTAACGTAGGATATTCTTCTTCTTCTTCTTCACATGAACATTGCCCACATTAGGGTTGTTTTAATGAGCATCAGAGATCTTGCCCTCTCTCTCTCTTCCTCTCTGAAATGAGGGGAAAGTCTTGCTCATTAAAACTTTCTTTGGCTTGCTGATGATACTATGAAGGCAGAAACCCATGTCTGTGACTGAAGCTTGAAATTGCCGGCTTGAACACCCCTTCTCAGGGTTGTTGGTGTTGTTGTTCGTATTTGAGATCTCTAATAGGTCTCTTTGGTGCAACGTGCGATTCCACCATTCTCCATTCTCACTCCACCCCCAATTCTACCAAGGCCTAAACTACAACAAGCTCAAATGAGCTAATATCCTCGTCCTCTTAATGATGACGTCATAAAAAACGAATATGACGTCATTGTGATGTATCAGCTTTGCGACAAATTATCTGTGCTAATGCCCAGCTTGATTCCCACAAACAAAATTCAAACAGCTTGCCTAGTTTCGGAGATAATGGTAGAGGCGATTTCCATTAGAGGCGATATTATGACGTCAACTTTTTTTCTCGGAAGAATTTCCAAAATCGGAGATGGTTACTGTCTGCGTGTGGGCTTTCTGCATATACATGGCAAGTTTCACGAAGATCCGATGAAAACAATGGGTTGTGAAACAAAAAATGTCAAAAAATAGGAATGACGTCATAAAAATTGATATGACATCATAGTGATGTATCATATGTGCGGTAATTCATCTCTGCTAATGTCTTGTTCGATTCCCGCAAACAGAATTCAAAAAGCTCACCGAGTTTCGGAGATAACTTTTTAGGTGATTTCCATTAGCGGAGATATTTTGACGTCATAACTTTTATTTCTCGGAGAAATTTTTTAAATCGGAGATGGTTACTGTCTGCGCGGGGTATTTTTACATGTATACGCCAAGTTTCAGGAAGTTTCGATGAAAACTGTAGGCTGTGAAACAAAAAAGTCCACAAGAAGAAGATGAAGAACAACAACGTGAGTAAGACTTAGAGATCCTCCACGAGGATCGAAAAATAATTGTGATGATGGTTGTCTGGGTCTTTTAGTCATTTGTATGCCCATATCAATCGACACCATTCCTCGAGGCAGGAAATTTAAGTTCAAGGTACATGTGGCCTTCTTTTGTCCCTGATGAAGACCACTCCATGGCCATAACGTCAATCTTTCTGTGTCTGTCTTTTATGACAAGACCTGAAGATGGTTGCACTCTTACGTTCTCCGTTGTGTCGTTTTTGCAATGTTGGCGATTACAGATTCTCCCAAACACAAAGCCTTTCTTTGATAAATGTGATGTCATATTTCTGCATAATTCCATGGATTATTATGCTTCTGCAATCTGCAGTGTTTTGCTGCAAGCTGCAGCCACTAGGTCACGAAATTTACTTATTGAAAACATACAAAATGGTCAGCTTTATGCGTTTAGTGAATCATCTATAAATTCAGGAAATGTGCATTTTTAGGCTCTGGAGTCTGGAGAGTTCGTCTCTCGATCGCCGTGAGTCGAGTCAGAATATTAGATTGTGGTTGTGGAACTCCAATTATCGTTTAATTTGGTCCAGTGTGGCTGAACCTGATCCACAGCAGACACTCCATGAGCTGTTTCCTTGAATATTTGTTGATATTTGCATGACTCACTTGACTTTGCTAAATGTTGCACTGGATTTGCTTTGGCAAACTATCTTAAAAAAGCACCTCACAGGAGGTACATTTAGACGTCAGATTTTTTTTTACGAAGTTCTCGTTTACATGTTTGGTAAAATGAACAGAGAACTTTAGAAAAAAAAAAAGAAAAGGAAATACATAATAATTCTTTTTACAATTTTCCCATGTTCCAAGCATGCGACGCGTTTTTCTGACCCATACCTTAATTTGGAGGGTGTATAGGCAACTGACAGCTCTGTGCAGGCAAAACAAATAAATAACCCAGTTTACGTGCATGAAGCAAAAACATACCTACTGTTTATAGTGGGGCAACTTAGCTAAATATAGCATAACAATTGTGCATTTTGTGAAGAAAGCACCAAATTTGGCATAAGAGTAGCCTATCATATTATGAACAGATTTGGATATTCGGCCATCTCAAATCCAGCCGCAGATGGCTGTGGCAGCCATTTTCCACTGCCATCAAAATTTTTGAGATGGCCCAATATCCAAATCTGTTCATAATATTGTTGCGGTTGTGGAAATTCGCAAACCACCACTCAGGTCCCGTAGGTGAGATATCTCTGTAAGTACATGGGTAGTTAGCCCCAAGCCCGTTGTATAGAGGGAATTTATGTGATCCATCCGGGCTGCGACGCTTTCAGATAGCCGTTTTTCTGTTCTATCTTTATTTTGAACGAACCACGCTCCAACCATCACACAACAATCACCAACCACAACGCCGCTTCATAACAACAACAACGCCAACAGCCACGATCTTTACCTTCACAACTCGCTCCCGCAAACATCGCATCACCGCCATTCCAAACGGCACCATGGCCATAAACCACCACCATAAACACTCCACCACCTTCACCTCTCTCCTTCTGCGAACATTCCCGCACCACCTGTGAGCACCAAGCGTCGGGCTGTCCTGGGCTCGTACAAGATACGCGCCGAGTCGCGAGTGCAAAAAGCGGCCTTTCCAAGGAGAATTCGGATCAGGAATGCTACACGCCCACTTCTGATCCGTCCAATCAGCAAGCGCGGGGCGGTTTGGCCCCGCCTCCAGGCGTGTCGGAGTCGAATCGATATATACAAATTCGAGGATCAGGGGAGATTCACGCCCCTTTTTCTCCGTCCAATGGGCGAGCGTGGCTCCACCCCCGAGCTCGTTCTGATCCAGAAATTTGCATATGGGTTCTCCTGCTGGCCTATAAAGCGCCGAGCGCAAGGCGAATCTGGGCAGAGAGTCGGCCTCGGAAGAGCGGAGAGTGGCAGAGGAGTGGAGAGAGTTTTGGGCAGAGTCAGTTTGGAGCGCGGAGTGGAGTCGGGAGGCGAGGGCGTCCCAGTGGTTTTCGGCAGTCGGCTGAGGAGAATTGGGGGAAAGAGACCAAGGAGTTCGGGTCCGAGGCAAGGAAGACGGCGGTCGGCGACGAGGTCGCGGTGGAATCGCTCGTCACGGGACCCAAGCAAGCCAGCTATACTATTTCCCCAGAGCATCAACAATTCCCCCCCCCTTTTTTTTCTCCCGCGCTGAGATAGTGTGAAAAGGGGGCCCGTTCCCACCCCACTCCAAGCAGTGCCAACGAAACCCGCGAAGGAGCACAAAGTCGGGGCACCGCCGCGCTGCCACATTTGCGGCTCATCACAAAGACGCGGGTAGGACCCACGCGGTCTCGCGGACCTGACCGCTCTTTCAGGTCCCGCGCAAATATTGGCCCACAGGCCCCGTCTGCCCCCTTGTCTTTGAGGGTGGCCTTTTCTTTTGTTTTTGAGTAAATGTGTGTCGGCGCTGTCTGGTGAAGTAAAACTGTTAAGTGTTGCCGTGTGTTGGTCTTATTCGGCAGTATCTCTGCGTCATTGTTTCTTTTGTTACATTTGCTTTTTGCGCATAATTGCTTTAATTGTATATGTGTGCTTTCCGTGTGCCGCGGAATAAATGTGCCTCATGTTGAACTGTTTTCCCGTTTCGCTTCATCATTTATTGAATTGAATCTCCATCTTGCTTCACGTAAAGGGTTGGTAGTGGGCTTAATATGCCCGATAATTAATCGGAACCATCGAGGCCGACGATAACACCGCTCGGTTATCCCGATAGTACAGAACGGATCGCTTAAGCGGCCCGTGTCCGGAGTCAACCTGCGGCGAGGTGCGATCACCCGGTCTACCCTCCGCGTGGGTACTTCGGTAGGTCGAGTTTGGCGAACAACCCTATCCCACGCGGGGGGCCGATTGGCACGATCGTGGTGAGGCCGAAAGGCCCACCCGTGACTAGCTCCCGGCGTTAGTCCGAGAGGGTCACGACAGAATTGTCCGTCCGGTGGGCGACGTTCCGCGATTCGAGTTACGTGGCCGTTCGCACGCCGGCGGGCGCGAATTCGCAACAATATGTTAGGCTACCAGTGTGCCAAATTTGGTGCTTTCCTCACAAAATGCACAATTGTTCTGCTAAGTTGCCCCACTATTGTCTGTCTGTCTGTGACCGCTGTTTCTCGACAACCGCCGGTCCGATCTGATTGAAACTTGCCAGGAATATTGCTGGGGACCCGTGGATGTGCCTTTTCAAGGTTTGATATTAATCGGACGAGCGGTTCCCAAGTTAAGGCCATTTATCTGTCAAGCAATGACAGGACACGGTGCTATGACATCACAAATGACATCCAAATTAATGTTTGTTTATTTTTTTTTTTGCACGATTGACGGTCCGATCTGATTGAAACTTTCCAGGTATATTGATGGGGCCCTGTGGATGTGCCTTTTCAAGGTTTGATATTAATCGGATAAGTGGTTCCCAAGTTATAGCCATTTATTTACCAAACTAATGACAGGACACGGTGCTACGACGTCACAATTGAGGTCACAATTCTTCTTTTTTAACTTTATTTTTGCACGTACAGGCACGCGAGAGTGAAGGAACGGCCTGTGTGTTTGTTGGTTCTGGCACTTGGTTTGAAAGGTTTTTTTCTTTTTTGCACGTACAGCCACACACGTACGGTCACGCACGTACGGGCACGTACTAGTATTTACTAATGATGGAAATCCACACTTACAACTTCAGTTGTGTAAATTTCTGCGGCGCTATCGCACTACTTTTTTTTTTGTATACCTTGTCGAGGCTCGTGTGAGAACTAACACACAACGCACATCAAGGGGGCATGAGACAAGAGGGGCTGGAGTGGGAGGGACAAAACAGTGGGGAACAGACACATGAGGAGATCTGTGGAAGGGAGAGGGATGGGGTGGGGAACATGGGGAATAGAAGATGGACATTACAGGGACTAATGATGGAAATCCGTATTTACATTTTTCGCGTATTTACATGGACATTGATACGCTGCATTGGAATGATCTTTACTGTTCTTCGCCCCATCATTGGCAACTGTGACATACAGTCTTCATTTTAAATAAATTTCATCATTTGATTCACTGAACAAAATCACGTATCTATAAAGTTTTTTTTTCACATAAAAATCGATCTTTTCTCTCTTCACACCATATCTCCATTGTAGAATGGTCAAAATGAATCAGAAGCTCTGTTTCAAATGGGAAAAGGGTCACTTATTGAGACAGAGGAGCAAAAATTAGAAATCTACTCAGATAATAAGGCAAGAAGAAGAGCAAGTTTTTCTGTGTCAAATTTAAATGCATTTGGAGCACAAAATAGAGAAGCTCAGCAGACATTTGTGAGTCAGCAAAGAGATGATGAGAGAACATCAAGGCAGATACAAAATCATCTCCAGCATTACAGAAGGTGGCATTCAGCTCCGCATCAACAGCGAGCTCACTAGTGAGCCTCTATATATAAATAAATAGATATAAAAAAAAAATATATATATATATATATATATATAAATAAATAAACATACATACTATATATATAAACATACATACTATATATATATATATATATATATATATATATATATATATATATATATATATATATATATATATATATATATAAACATACATACTGTATATACAAACTGTTGTCCCATCTGCTGGCATTAGTGGGTGGATGTTAAACATCCCACCATGTCCTTCGTGAAGAGGTGAGCCAACTGCTGGGAGAGGGATAGCCAACTGCCCGGCATGACCCTGACCTATAAACTGCTTTGATAGAACCAACGCTCTGCAACACAGGGTATGGTACACCGGATAAGATTTATTTATTTTTTTAGCAAAGCAAAGTTTTAATTGTGTGAGTTGTTATTGCAATTGCTCATAATTTATGGAGCTGATAAGGTTAAAATGAGAAGGAAGGGATGGGTATCTTGCCCCACCTTTCCCAACATGGGCGGCTTGCCCCCAATCTACTGTAACACCAATGTGAGTAGATATGTTGCGGACAAGGGTTTGTGATAATACAAAAAAAGCAGAATGGGTGGATACAAGAGACAGTCATGATTATGTAATGGGACATCATATTGTAGGAATGCAGGGAAAGGCATGAAAGGTAAATAAAAACACATGTGTCCAAAGGAAGCAGTTCAGTTTGGAATTTTTAATATGAAATAGGCAAAACTTAGAAACGATAGAAATCCATTAGAATCACCCTTTAGAATTTCTTTATTTTTAAGTGCTTCCACTTATTGTGGTGGCATGATTTCATGCTTTCAACTGGCTATGACAAACGGTACATCACTGCTACCAAGTATGGGGGCACCACTGATGCTGTGCCCCTCTACCAGTACACTGGTAATCATTTCACCAACCTCAGAAGGATGACAGGCTGAGTCAATCCGACCTGGTGTTAATTCAGCAGCCAACGGGACTTGAACTCAGGACCCTAAAATCCAAAGCCAGCCACCCTAACCACTAAGTCAATACCAGGCTTCTTTAGCATTACCCTTTGCACTCTCACTACTCCAACACTCCCCTACCTTCCTTTTGTCCTCCTCTCGTCCTTCCTTACCTTAATTTCCCCAATTTAAATATTCCCATTTTCATAACACGCCCCTCCCCCCACCTCCATTCCCTCCACCAGTGCAAACGTAATAAATATATGGCCCTTTAATCTTACGGTTAATTTGATCGCATTGGAAACTGTTCAAAACAATTCAGGAATGGCTTACATAGTCCACTCGTGATGCATGTCCACTGTCTATCACGTACAATTCCTCCTCTTCATTCCCGATTGGCTCGCTGCGGTTTCTGGACAAGCGGCCCATGGGTGCTTTCTGCTTTGAACTTCCCTGGAGCATACCCTCCATCTACATCTCCATCATTTTTGCCTGTAAGGGAGTTTTTTTTTTCTCAATGAAGACATGACCCTATTTTTCTGACCTCTTGTGCAGGGTAGTGCACCATCCCAGTATTGCATATTGCAGCCATTGGAATTTCCACAAAGACCAATCTGGGTCAAGAGAAAGGAGGTTTTGAGAGTTATTTTGCACTTTTTCTTGAAGCATTCCTCCATGCTCCACTGTTCACTTCACTGCATGAGAGAAACCATTATAACCTTACTATCCCCCTCCCCCCACCCCAAGTCCAAGCGTAAAGCTCACTACAATTCATTCGTCTCCTTCTTCATTCAGCTATGTAACCATCTTCCCGAGTCTGTTCTTCTGTGATCTTCCCTTCAGGTCTTCAACACTCTTGTGGTCACTCCAATTTCCATTTCTGAGCTTGTCTATACCCGCTGAGATGTCCCCATTTTCATCCTCTTATGGTCTTGTACACCTCCGCTTTCGCCCCGCTTTCTGTCCGTTGACCCTTTGCCCTCTGTCTTCATCTGTAGTTCTGCTCTTCCTTGAGCCTGGACATCTGGAAGCACCATTACATGTGTTACAGCTCAGAATAAGTGCATTGTGCTTGAAAGTCATTGATAGTCAAGTCATATGTGGATGCCCAAAGTGTAACTGTATTAATATGCAGACAGTGATGTGGAAACAGATTTCTTTGTCCTATATGTGGCAGATAAGAACAGCAAAGTGGTAACGGTAGTTTTCCATGAGAGAGGCAGATAGGTCGTTGTTGTAGGTTAAAAACATAACTGGTCATTGAGAGACACTGGCTTCTAATGTGAGTATGGGTCGAGAAGAAACTTTCAAGAACGACTTTCTGTTCACATTGAGGATTCACGGCAAGACAATGAATAGGTGGGGGGGGGGGCTTACACGCCCATTATGGAGAACTTGACAAGCAGAGTCTAGAGCAATACTGAGTCGAAGACATGAGAGATTTCCAAGGAGAAGGCTCTGACCTCCTGTATGTGGTTCAGTGCATCCATCCACTCCTGGTGAACCACAGTAGCATGTTTGAAGTCATAAATCTGTGTCGAAAATCGTTCCATAACAAAGAAACTCCCATTTAGCATATTAATGTATAATATGATTGTTGGTTGCTTCCAAAAAAGGTCGTTTACATGAAACACGGCGAGGTCTCCTTCGGGGCTCCCTGCTGACGTTCTCAAAGTTAAGTTTCCGGTCATTATTTGTCCAGTTTTAACTGTTTAATTTTCTCACCTACATGTTACTGTGTGTTCCTACTTCGGTTTTGTTTCAAAAATCGTGCTATTTTGTGAGTATTTTTGTCGACATTCTTACCTGGTGTTTGAGGCCTTGGCCTAGGCTTGAGGCCTACGGGTTCCACTCGGTGTTCCATCGTTTTTTTTTTTTTTTCTCCCCATTACCTTCAATTTCTATCCTCCCCACTTTCCAAACATCCCCCATTCTCCCAACTAATCTCTTTCTTATCTCAAAAAAAAAAAAATATATATATATATATATATATATATATATATATATATATATATATATACCCAACAACAACAACAACACGCTCACCTTCTCCCGATTCTGCTTCTTCTTCTTCTTCCTCTTAACTTCCTCCTCGTCTTCTTCCTCGATTTTTTTCTACACTTCCATGACCTAATCTGTTGAACTCTCTCATACATTAATATTAACAACAAAAACGATCTTATAATGCTTCATCTTCCTCTCTCACACATGTGGTACTCTTTACTGTTTCACAGTGCACTACTCTTCTGCTATTTTAACAGACTTGAAATGAATGCGAGGGAAGAACCTTCAGAGTGTAGGCTTTATTTCACTTGATTGAAGCCGCTTCTACGGGCACATCAGGGGATACATGTGCAGCAAGGAGTACAAATGTAGCAATGTATACACGTGCAGTAGATCACCGCAAAATAAATCAGCAATTAGCACGGAGTCCGGTATACTCTCAATTCCTACCATTCAACGAGCACCAAGTGGACCGCCGCCGTAAATGACAATGCCCCAGGGACAATCCCCCCGACCGCGCGGAATCTTGGCTTTATCTATCCCGTGCACGAGCCGCGCGACACGTGATCGTGCGTCACGACCTTCAATTCATCACATTCTCCCCGTCTTTAAAATGTAACTAGAGGCCCAACTAACGCACCATGATTACTTCAGCGCTATAGGAGTATACATTTCAAGCAGCGCAAACTATTTAAACTACAGAAGCATACATTCCAAGCAGTGAGGATTATTTTGAGTTGTAGGAGCATAGTAATGAGCATCGATATATGATATAATGAGCATATAGGAGCATGAGCATCGAGGATGCCGATAATCCCCTTTACAGATCGAGTCGGCGAGGGGGTTTTATCTGTCGACCTCTCCGGGAGTAAATGGCGGTTTCACTTGAGGGAGACTTCCGATCCTCTTGGTGAGCCTCGACTCGTGCCGGGGATGACTCCTCGATCGCTCTCGGGTGGAACGCGGCAGCTCCGTCGCCACCATTCCCGGGTGTAGTTCCTGGGGGGGAAACACCTGGGGAGGGAATGTCAGAGGGAGGAGTGCCAGATGGTGGTGTACCTGCGGGAGGAGTACCTGAGGGAGCCAAATGGCGAACCGACACAGTGGTCTCCCTGCCATCAGGAAGTCTGACATGAGCATACTCTGGATTAGCATCGATGAGTTCGACCTCCTCCACCATGGGTTCATACTTGCTTTGTCGTACCGGGCGTTTCATGAACACTGTTCCGGGATAGATTAGCCAGTTGGGCGCCGTTTGGCCGTCAACATAACGTCGCTGGTGAGTAAACATTCGTTCGTGAGGAGTAGCATTGGTGGACGTACAGAGCAAAGAGCGTAAGGAATTCAGAGCGTCGAGAAGGGTAACCTCCCACCGCTCGGGCCCCAGCCCTCTCGATTTCAGCGCCAGAGTTACGGCTTTCCAAATGACTCCATTATATCGTTCCACCTGCCCATTACCCTGTGTAGTGGGTTGTAACCCGTCGTTCGACTAGTTGCTATGCCGTGCTCAAATAGGAACTGTTTTAGCCTGGCCAACATGAAACACGGCCCTCTGTCTGAATGTATGTACAAAGGTCTCCCAAACATAGCGAAGAGGTCAGACAGACATTTCACGACAGTGCCCGAGGTCATATCCGAGCACGGAAATGCGAATGGGAACCTTGAGTATTCGTCAACAACAGTGAATATGTATCTGTTGTCTGTCTCGGTCGGCATGGGCCCTTTGAAGTCGATATTTAGTCTCTCGAAGGGTGAAGTGGCCTTGATCAACCTGCCAGATGCCACGCCATAGAATCTGGGTTTTAGTTCAGCACAAACAGGGCATGAAGCATTCATTTGTTTAATATCTTCGACAGAATAGGGATGGTTTTGCCTGCGCACGAAATGTGCCATTCTGGTTACTCCTGGGTGGCACAGAGACTCATGGAGGTCTTGCAAAGCCCGACTGATTGTCGCCGAACAGTAGACCCGAGAGAAGGTGTCTGCAGCAGGGTTTTCCCTCCCGGGCCGGTAAACAATGTCGTAACTATAACAAGCTAGATCTATCCGCCATCTCATTATTTTCTCATTCTTAATTTTCCCGTTATTTTTCCCATCAAACATGAATGCAACGGATCGCTGGTCCGTGACGAGTGTGAAGTGGTTGCCCAGTAAATAATGTCTCCATTTACGCAGGGCTTCGACAATAGCGTACACTTCCTTCTCTATTGCTGAGTGTCTCTGCTCGCTTCCAGAGAGAGTTCTCCAGAAGAACGCGACGGGTCGGCCGGACTGATTGAGCGTCGCAGCGATCGCGTGATCGGAAGCATCCGTTTCCACCACGAACGGCACCGAGCTGTCGATCGATAGTACCACGGAATTACTGATATCATCTTTGAGGCTGTGGAAAGCTTTTACAACAGCGGCATCTGGTGGGAAGTTTTTGCAATGCACTAGGGGATGTATTTTCTCAGAGTATTGGGGAATCCATCTGGCGTAGTACGCGAACATCCCAATCACCCGACGCATTGTCTGCAGGTCCTGAGGTGGGGGTAGCTCACGGAGTGGGCGGAATCATTCAGGATCGGGCTTAATCGTGCCGTCAGCTATTGTGTAGCCGAGAAGATTAATTGACCTTGCCGAGAATACGCATTTCTCGTAGTTGAGGGTCAGATTATATTTTCTAGCAATGCTCAAGAATCTATCCAGATTCATATCATGTTCCCCCCGATCTTTACCGCACACCGTGACATTGTCGACGTAAACAAAAGTGTCTTTGAGGTTTTCATCCGAGATGATGTTGTCCATAACTCGTTGGAAGCAAGCTACTCCATTGGTGACACCGAACGGAATCCTCCTGAATTGATAGAGGCGTCTACCTGCCTGGAACGCGGTGTAAGGTTTGTCTTCCTCTCGAATGGGAATTTGATGATAGGCGCTTCGCAAATCGATGGTGCTGAATATCTTATAATAGGCCACGCGTTCGACCATCTCGTCTATGCGCGGCAAAGGGTAGGCATCGAGTTGGGTGAAGCGATTGACCGTTTGAGAGTAATCGACAACCATTCGTTTCTTATGGTTCTGGTTGGTGGTCACCAACACTTGCACGCGCCATGGCGAATCGCTCGGTTCTATAATTCCTTCTTCCAGTAATCGCTTGGTCTCAGAAGTGATGAAGTTCATATCGGCAGTGGTATATCGTCGCGATTTGATCGCTATCGGTTTACAGTCCGGCGACAAGTTAGCAAACAGCTGGGGGGACGGTACCTCTGCGGTGGTCAGAGCATTTAGAATTAGACGAGGTTTGCTTCCTCCAAAGGGTATTTCGACGCTCGCGTGCTGCTTGAGGACATTATGACCCAGAATTACATCTGCGCAAAAATCACGAAGCACCAGTACCCTTACATCCCGATGCGTGTACCCCTTTTACGTCCAATTCAACATTGCAGTACCCTTGTACGCAGGACTGTAGTGATGTGGAGGCCATGCATACCGTATTGTCTGTCGGGTGGATCTTCCATTTCCTGCCCTTCGCTAGTGAGCTGTTGACGAAACTTTCAGAGCTACCGGTATCAATCAGAGCCTCAGCCATATGCCGGTTAATTCGTACGTTGATGATAACTTTGGATAGATTCCCCGGTGAAGCTGCTGTTAGTTTCTTTTGTGAGTAGAGGGCCGCAGAAGTAGGTTTATTTTTCCTAAGAGTAGATTTGCATACCCTGGCATAATGCCCTTTCTTGTCACAGTTCATGCATGTGGCATCCCTGGCGGGGCATTTGTTGCGGGGTGTCTTTTATACCCACAAAAGAAGCATTTACCAACCGAAGTAGTGGCTGAGGAGTTTGATGAGGTCTGGGTGTCCGATTCCTCGGGTTTATCTCCATCCTCAATGTCGGAGGTGCCCAGGGGGGTTCCTTGAGTTTCCGCCATAGCAGCGTTCATTAGCAGCATCGGTGTCCCATATGACTCAGATTGCTGCTGAGCCGTATCCATTGCTCGAGCCTGTTCAGCTACCTTTTCAAGAGTGGGTTGCGCTTTCTCCAGTAAGCGTTGCCGTATGGGGGCTGACCTGAGCCCTTGGATGAACGCCTCTCTGGTCGCTTCATCTCGGTGTTCCTCGGCGGTTACAGCCCGGAAACTGCAGTCTTTTCCCAACTGCCTCAGAGCTTGCAAGAACTGATCGATTGTCTCCCCGGCTGCTTGCCTGCGTGTGTTGAGAAGATGTCGTATGTATACCTCGTTCTTGCGCTTCACGTACAGCGCCTGCAGCACGTCGATCGCTGCGTCGTAGGTGTCACACTCCGAGAAGAGCCTGAATACACTGGGCGAGACATGATTCACAAGGGCTGCCAATTTGTCAGCTCCCTCTTCAATAATGGTCAGATGGTGAGAGAAGGAATGGAACCAATGCGACCATTTCATTTCCGAGTCAGTCGCGTTTGGGTCTGCATCGAACCTCTCTGGTTTGTAGATCTTGTCCATCGTCGGTTGAGGGAGACGAAGGGATCAAGTGAAATAAATTGAAATGAATGGGAGGGAAAAACCTTCGGAGTGTAGGCTTTATTTCACTTGATTGAAGCCGCTTCTACGGGCACATCAGGGGATACAGGTGCAGCAAGGAGTACATATGAAGCAATGTATACATGTGCAGTAGATCACCGCAAAATAAATCAGCAATTAGCACGGAGTCCGGTATACTCTCAATTCTTACCATTCAACGAGCACCAAGTGGACCGCCGCCGTAAATGACAATGCCCCAGGGACAATCCCCCCGACCGTGCGGAGACTTGGCTTTATCTATCCCGTGCGCGAGCTGCGTGACATGTGATCACGCGTCACGTCCTTCAATTCATCACAAGACTGCTCTCATTTCGACCTTTCCTTCATTCCTTGCCTAAAAAATCCAACTATTACAGCGCTTCTTCTCTCCATTCTCTGAATTCGCCTTCATTGCATCCATCAAGAATTGTGTTAAATCGCATCTCTGACCTAAAACTTTTAAAAACCACAGTTTGCCATGGATGTTCGCTTTCCATCAACCATTCTTTTTTTCCAACTTCAGTGCCAACTCACCCCCTCACCCCTCACTCTCACTCTCAAAGCAACCATCCCACTCTTCTCCCTCCAAGCCTCCCTCTCACCTCTCTCAGAAATTCCCCCCTCACCTTTCTCCCACCTTTCATCCCTCTCACTCTTCCTTCTCGAAGTTTCCCCCCCCTCTCATCCACCAACCTGCCTCCCTCCACTGCCCTCTCACCTCCATCTCTTCACTCCACCTCCTCAATTCCTCAACTGCCTTCTTCCTTGTCTCTTGTCCCCTCTCTCCCCCAGCACCACAGAGCCTTTTCTCCTCCTCATTCGGCCCCCTCCCCTCGCTATTCTGCAATACCCCACACTCTTTCAGCAACCCTCCTTACCTCACCCCATCGTCCCTTGTCCTACCCTCCCCCTCCACCTCCTGCACCCAAAGGCTCCTCCCCTACCTCTTCATTAAAAGTGTGGACCTCAAATATCCGGGGCCTTCGCTCAAACCTTTCAGATCTTTCCATACAGGTTGCCACTGACAAACCAGACATTATCTGCCGAACAGAAACTTTCCTCTCCCAAGACGTGTCTGACTCCCAAGTATCTCTCCCCGGTTACTCCCTCTTACGGTATGACAGACCTGAGCCTCGTCCTGGTGGAGGTGTTGATCTCTTCATCAAAGACTCTATTCCTCACTCTCCATGCACTGCTCTCACTCCCGAACACCCGCAGGAATACCTCTGGCTTCGGCTTCCCCTCCACTCCCACCTCATGTTTATATGTGTACTGTACCGTCCACCGAACAGTGATGACTCCATCTACACCTCACTATCCGAAAACATGGACCATCTTCTATCTTCTCATCCAAACTCTCTCTTCCTCTTATGTGGTGACTTCAATTGTCATCACGCCAGTTGGCGAGGTGTGGGTACCTCTCTCACCTGCCATGGCACCTCAGCAAAAGCTTTCTGCGACTCATTGGGACTGACTCAATCGGTCAACTTCCCGACCCGGATCTCAACCAATGGTACTCCATCTCTTCTGGATCTGATTTTGACAAATTTCCCTGACAATATCTGCTGCTCTTCCTTCGCTCCAATTGGTTCTTCTGACCACGTCCTTGTCAAAGTGGACATCTCTCTGGCTGTTATCAGAGAACCACCTCACCGCCGTAGAGTCTGGCATTTCACTCAAGCCGACTGGCAGGGTCTCCGAGCAGCCATCAAACTTACAGACTGGTCTCCTATCACTACTTTCTCAAACATCAACTCATCCTGGGAATTCTTTCAAAGAAACTTGCTCTCCCTCATGCACAGATTTATCCCCTCTCGTGTTCAGTTGTCTTACCCTTCCTCCCGCCCTTGGTTTACTGAAGCTTGTGGCGAGGCAGTTGTCCTGAAACAACTTGCCTTTGCCTCATGGAAAGCAAACCCAACTGAGGGCAATCTCAGTTCTTTCCACAAAGCTCGGAACAAGTGTGTATCTACCCTCAGGAGAGCCAGAAAACAACATCTTTCTCATCTCAAGTCTGAACTCTCAAACCTCTCTCCCTCCTCAAAATCCTAGTGGCGTTTAATCAAATCTGTTTCTGGTGTATGTTGCCCCTCCATCCCCTCCCTTACCTCAAATGGCCGCACTTCTGATTCCACACGTGATAAAGCTGAATGTCTAAACTCGGTGTTTGCAGCTAAATCTTGTGTCCTAAACCCATCACTATCTCTACCCACTTTACCCAGTCGCACCCAACTGTCCCTGGACTCTGTATCCTTTTCTCTTGACAAGGTGGAGAGCTTGCTTTCAAACCTCGAGTCAGATTCTGCAACCGGTCCAGACGGCATCAGCCCACGTGTCCTCAAAGCCTGCTCTTCTACTCTTGCTCACCCTCTCTCTGTTCTATTCACCCTCTCATTTGCCCAAGGTCATCTGCCATCTGCTTGGAAATCTGCTAACATCACTGCCCTGCATAAAAAAGGTGCAAAAACAGATCCCTGTAACTACAGACCAATCAGCCTTCTCCCAATCATCAGCAAGGTGATGGAATCCATCATCGCCTCAGATATGAAATCCTTCCTCTTCTCCAATGGCTTGATTTCCAATCATCAATTTGGTTTCAGACCAGGTCACTCTACCCTGGATATGCTGCTTCTGCTCTCCCATCAATGGATGGAGGTCCTCAATGCCAGACAGGAAATCCGAGCCGTATCCCTGGACATATCACGTGCTTTTGACACAGTCTGGCACCCTGCCCTACTCACCAAACTCTCTTCCCATGGTATTCAAGGCCATCTCCACTCATGGCTCGCAGACTTCCTCTCCTGTCGCAGTCAACGTGTGGCCCTAAATGGAGTTCTTTCATCCCCTCTTCCTGTGCAGGCTGGAGTGCCTAAAGGTAGCGTTCTGGGCCCTGTTCTTTTTTTGCTTTTCATCAATGATCTCTCGGACTCTCTGGAAAATCCTCTATTTCTCTTTGCCGACGACTCCACCCTCTGCCGTACCATCTGTCATCCCTCAGACCGGCAAGCAGCAGCTTTTTCACTCACTGCAGATCTGGATAAAATCACAAACTGGTCCAACACGTGGAACATGTCTTTCAATCCAGACAAATCTCACACTCTCACTATGTCTCTTCGAAAGGACCATTTAGAAAAACCCCCCATCCACTTTCTCAACAATCCTCTTGAAGAAGTCTTTTCTTTCAAGCTTCTGGGTCTCACTATCTACCATGACCTTTCCCTGGAAATTCACATTTCCAACCTCGCCTCAAAAGCCAGTCGCCGACTGGGAATCCTCCGTCGTGCAAAGTCCTTCCTCGGCCCTCTTGAGCTCCTGACCACTTACAAAGCTTTTGTCCGTAGCCTGATGGAGTACTGCTCTCCCCTCTGGGCTGGTGCTCCTGCCCTCCACCTTTCTCGGCTTCACGCTGTCAAAACCAGGGCATTTAAGATCATCGGCATCTCCCGCATTGAAGCTGAGTCTTTGGGCCTCTCACTCAATCACCGCAGGTTGGTCGGTGGTCTTTCTGTCTTCTACCGACTCCTCTCCAGCCTTGCCCCCCCTGCTCTCTCTGCGATTTGTCCCCACCACATTTCCACAGGGCGCTCAAGGTCCGCCAGCAACCCCCTTCTGGTAAAACTACCAAAATCACGAATCACTGCTCATCTTCACTCTTTCATTCCTCTTTTTTCCCGCCTTTGGAATAAACTTCCTCACTCTATTCTTTCCCATTCTTCCCTCCAGGCTTTCAAAACAGCTGTTCACCACTACCTCTTATCTTCCCCCATCCAAATCCTCGATCTTTTCTACCCCCGATAATCCACCCAAGCCCACTTCCTTAAATTCCCCTGCTTTCCTTCCTGAAAGTCCCTATAATGTCCATCTTCTCTTCGCCATGTTCCCCGTCCCATCCCCATCCCTCTCCCTTCCACAGTTCACCTAATGTGTCTGTTCCCCACTGTTTTGTCCCTTCCACTCCCGCCCCTCTTGTCTCATGCCCCCTTGCTGTGAGTTGTGTGTTAGCTCTCATACGAGCCTCGACCAAGGTATACAAAAAAAAAAAAACACGCAAATTATCTGGTCAATTTGTTTGTAACGAAGAAGCTGCTACGCAGAGAGCAACCACACTCGGAGATAGAAACCGGTGTAAGCTGATGTTCAGGAACCTCCAAGAAGATTAGACCTGCACCTTTTACCTGCAGTCCAGGAAAAAAAAATTGTAATTTGTTTAGGATGTCAGTGATAGCTCACATATTCCTCATGAAGTACACCATGGGATCTTTGACATCCACTAACTGGGTCAGGATTCTAACCTAGGCTTGACAGCTCAGAGACAAATGTACATACCTCTCGGGCCTCGGCTATCCTGCCAGCCCATTATATTCGAATTTGATTTAATGTGTGCATAGCTCGTTTTGTTGAACAGTGAAATGCAATGCCTTGTACCTTTTTCCCAGTATAGATCAGAGTCGTTAAATTTTTGCTCATGGATGATTTCAGGCATTCTCATGACAAGGCCACACTGCTGTGCCAACGCCTGATGACAGACGACCTTCCATCCATTGGGACCATACTCCAAACAGAGCGTTGGTGCTATCAAAGCAGTCTCCTGGACTATTGGGCACAATCCTGGATGGGTCACCATGCCAACACAGGATACCAGCATGCTGGAACTCATTTTGCCAACCTCAGAAGGATGACAGGCAGAGTCAACCCCACCTGGTATTAATTCAACAGCCAAGGGGGATTTGAACTCAGGACCTTAGGATCGCAAGCCCGCCAACCTAACCTTGACAACCTAACCTAACCGAACCCGCCAACCTAACTAGCCAATACTTGACAAGCATCGTGCTTGTCTTTGATGAAAACACAGACATCATCTGCATCTAGGACAAACAACCTTGCATGTTATGGTCACCAATGGTGCTTCATGGAGTTATTTCACGAACGCCTATACATTAGGAGGTCATACGAAAAGGACACTGGTTCATTCCTTTGAGGTCTTCAAGTCTCTTACACACCAACACATTATGGTCTCTCCCATTTCCACTTCTGAGATTGTCTACACCTGCTGAGATGCTGTTCCCTTTTCATCTATTCAGTCTTGGTCTCTATTCAGTCTCACCTCCTTTTCGCCACATTTTCCATTTGCTGATCCTTTGCCCTCTGACTTCCACTCTCGTTCTGCTCTTCCATGAGCCTGGCCAAGATCATCACTAGCTACATTTTGTTTGGTGGTACTGCAAAAGATCTTTGACATACGCTTCAAGCAGGACAGCCGGATTAACACCACCAACAAAAGGACAATGTGCTCCGTCATGCTAAGAGATATAACTTTGAGTTTATTAATGTTGTAAAATGCTGGGAGCATCTGAATAACAAATGACGCACTCATAGTACATATCTTTCTCCAGAAGGCAATGATTTCACGGATATAACAATTCAGCGTTATTCCCAGTGGATGGTGGTTTGAGAAAGCTATATTTTATAAGGAATACAGGCCTGGATTGTCCATAAACTTCAAGGTCGAACAAACAACTCATGGAATTCCCATGAAATCAACATTAGAAACACACCAGCCTGTTCCACAGCCTACAGTGATCCTCTGCAGACATAGCACAGTTCAGGACACACAGTGCATTTTCTAATCATACATGTTTTTCTCTTTTTGACATGAGGACACGTGACTATCTCTTTTTGGTGACGGGGAGGTCTGAACTTCAACTGTCATTTCTTTTGTTTGGTTACAATTGAGAATAAAGTCCCCCAAAGCCACACGCATTTGTCCACTCGTAATTGTTGCAAAAATCTTTGTGTGTACGAGCATCGGCACTCCCATCCTCCGGGGCAGGAGTGCCCATCTCTGCCCACCTTCAGTGGGAAATTTAAAGTGGTGATATTTCCACAAGGTGACATACTTTCTTCTGGAGCAGACTACACTTGAAAAAAATTGGGATTATCCTGTAAATTTATTTGGCCTTGCTGGACAATACTGTAATGTTTTTGCACTATAAAAATGCAACAAAAATCGAATTTTCCACAAAGTGATGTATTTTCTGTGACACTGTACACCTGAAAACTATTTTTGGGACATATACTGTAATTATATAAGTGATGTAACAGTGGGTGTTTCTAGTACAGTAAAACAGTATTTGGAGAACATGGTTACAGCTGGTGTACTCCAACTGTTAGAATGAGTCTCATCGAGGCCATATGGGATTACCTGGAAACAAAGATCAAGAGGAACCCAACTAACCTTCCAGAACTGTAGAATGTACTCCAGGATACTTGGCACAATATGTATCCCTGTTAGAGTTCTTCAGTCTTGCACAGGAAGCCTTCAGTCTTGATGGGGGAAGGATTGATGGAACTCAATAAGGCAAAGGGCAGACACACAACCCAGGCAAAAAATATCATTCCTTTCCGATCGTAATTCGCTGCAGACTACTGTAGTTGGACATGTTACCAATGATAGTATATGAGAGTACTACTCATATACTATAGTTCTAACTGTACCATTTTTGCCTGGGAAAGTATTGACTGACACTCTTAAAAGACACTGTTCTTGTAATTTATTGAAGCAGTTTGTTTCACGTGCATTTATAAGGCTGTTAATTAACAATAATAAACACGTATGACGCTTATCACTCATAATTTTATGAATTTTATCCTCATGTTTGAATATAATTGGAATAACCCAAAGTTTTCACGGGACTGTCGATAGAATTCCTCTGTGCGAATGACCCAGACACCCAATAGGTTTAATACAACAACAATCCTCAAAAAGTTAACCAAGATACAAATTTTTAATCCCATAAAGTACCTACCAGTCATCTGTGAAGGATTTCACATCCAATTACGTTGATTTAACTTTTGGACAATGTCGTTCAAAATACATGATTGACTGACCCAAAATAGCCATTTGTAATTATTCTTCTTCTTTCCTTAAGAGAGCAAAACTTAAAATTGGTCGAAGCTCAGGATTTGGTTTAAACACAAATCTACTGCATTTTATCTTGGGAAGATGCATGACTACTCAAAATTTTCACAACTTGAAAGGATTCCACGAAAAGTAAGCAAAACTGTATCTCAATGCAGAGTAATAGCAAGGGAAACGAGAGTGGGTGTAACCACGCCTGCCAATCAACATTGTGGGGATGGGAGCCACGGCGACATGTTCCAATCACACCCAAGTGGCTGTAGTTAATGGTGTAATATTACGTACAGTGCAACAGCAGCGCTAACAGAAAACTGTATTTCTCCGCAACCGCTTGTCGGATTAACACAAGTTTCACAATTGGTGTGACTCCTCATGTGGAATGATTTTATGATATTATGACGTCATAGATCACTTGGTGTGGCAGCCATGTTGGAAAAACAGAAAAAAAAACTTTGGACCTCTGTATCTATGAAACCGCACCAAGAAAAAAATTGAAATTTGACACTTGGCAAGTACTCCTCATGGGGAATGTGACTTTTTTATGATGTCATAGGTGCCTTCGTTATGACGTCATCATTGGACATGTAGAACGCCATATCTGATCAGTATGAAAATTTTTGAGGGTCATCTCAGGATAAAATGATCCACAGAAAAAAAAAATTGATGATGTCATCAGTCACGTGATTCGGCAGCCATATTGTTGTTTTAATAAAAACTTCAAAAATCTTCTTCTCTGAAGTGGCTGAACAGATCGAGGCAAACCTTTACATGTATGACCGCCTATCCAGGAGGAAGAAAAGGTTTACACATATGACATCATAGGTCACATGATTTGGCAGTCATATTGGATTTACCCCAAAACTGATAAAATTCTTCTTCTCCAGAACGGTTGAACAGATCGAGGGGAAATTTCACACAAATGTTCTCCAAGCCGTGTGTGTGCAAGTTTGTTTAGGAATAATTGATAGGTCACATGGTTTGGCAGTCATATTGGATTGAAGAAAAATATTAAATAATGTTTTCTCTGGAACTGCTTAATCAATCGACATGAAACTTCACAATTATGATCTAGTTTTGATGGGGAATACATGTTTTAAATTTCAACTTCATCATAAACTGTACATGGTCTGGCAGCAAGAATTGTTTAATTTTTTGATATTGCTTGTTTTTGATTTTTTGGGGTTTTTTTTTTAAATAAGGCTCACTTGGCTGTGCCTGACTGGGTTTGAGGGTAGAGAAGTAGCAGCTGAAACCTGAATCCTATCCAGGTTCCTCCTGATGACTTCATCTTTGCTTTTTGCTTGTTTGGGTTCCTTCTGATTACTCCAATGCAGGACCGAACCTATTTAGTCTTCCATTTGACTTGAATTTAATTTGTTTTAATCCCATTCTGAATTCAATTGAACAATAATCGTCGACGTCATGGGTCAGGGTCAGGGTCAGGGTGAGGTGTCCAATCAAAGTGGGGTTGCATCAAAGCGGGATGCCTTGGTAC
>NC_140972.1:52779559-52892059 GCF_056783735.1 Eptatretus burgeri | reverse complement strand
TCAACAATAAAGCACATTTATTCGCGGCACACGGGAAGCACACAAATACAATTCCACCAAAAGCACACAAAAAAAAGAAAACACAATTCCATTTACACAAAAAGCAAATATAAAAGCGAAGACAATGCAGAGCTAATACCGACTACCGAGCACACGGCAACACTTATACAATTCTACTTCACAGACGGCGCCGACAACACATACCCAAAACCAAGGAAAAGAAATACCCTCAAGGATGAGGCGGGCCTGAGGCCGAGACCGGGTCGCGCCTACCCGTCTGGTGATGAGACGCGGAGCGGCGATGGCGCCTCAACTCCGCGGGCCTCGCGGACGGTGTCTGGTAGGGGGTGGGAAAGGGGCCCCCTTGGTCGCACTATCTCAGCGCGGGGGGGAAACAGGAGGGGGTTGCTGATGCTCGGGGTATAGAGGATCTTTATTATCCCGCGACGAGCGTCTCCACCTCGGCCAGGTCGCGCTGTCGGCCTCCCTCGGGTGCAGCTTCCTGCACGACGCGAGCACCCCCTCGTCTGGTGTCGCTGCCTTTCCACAGCTCCGTCCCCTCCGTTCCGACTCCAACGCACACGACGAGCAGCTCCACCGCCCGAGAAGTCTTGACTCTCTGTTTCCGACTCTCCTACTCTCTTACTCTCCGCCTCTGGACTCTCCGACTCCTTTTTCTGACTGACGAACACGGTCCTTTTATCCCCCCGTAGCTTCGCCTTTGACCCCCTCCCTTTGACCTTTCACCTCGCTCCCCATTGGCCCGAGAAAAAGTGGGCGTGAAGGCTTTTTGATCCATAAATTTGCATATATCCATCGCCCTGGGGTCGGGGCCACCCGCCCTCGCTCACCGATTGGACGGCAAAAAGTGGGCGTGTGTCGTTTTTGATCCGTTTTTGAAGCACAAAATCCGTGATTTTGTACACGCTGTTCGGCGAGCGCCCTGCAAGAGTCCAACACCGGTACCCACAGCGGGGCAAGAACGGTGGCGATGCGACGGTTGCGAGGTGTGACGGGAAGGTCGTGGCGGTTGTGGTGAAGCGGCGTTGTGGTTGGTGGTTGATGTTGTGGTTGTGGTGGTAATCATGGCGGTTGGTCCAAAATAAAGATAGCAAAAGAAAAACGGCTATCCTGAAGAGTCGCAGCACGCATAAATGACATGTATTCCCACTAGACAACGGGTTTGGGCCTAACTACACATGTACTTACCGAGATACCTCACCTAAGGGACCTGAATGGTGGTTTGCGAATTTGGTAACCACAACAATATATATATATATATATATATATATATATATATATATATATATATGTATTATTGCAGTTGTGGAAACCGCATCCCTCCAAGGCAATGACATCCATCATGAAGTGGTCCCCAGACAGTTATTTCATTAATATACGTGCAGTTAGACCTTTCCCTCATGTATAATGGGTCAAATGGGACAAAGTGCGTTGTGTGGATCTCACAGTTTGGTCTGATTATATCTCTGACTGCATTCCTACTATTTTCCTCTTATTCCTGAAATAAATCAAAGCATGCACTGCACTCAGACGACCGCCGGTAAAAACTGCTGCCACACCCTACACAACAAGAATGCGTCTTCGCAAAAGCCAACACAAGCATCAATCAACGACACGATGGGACAGATTCAGAAATGCCGTACCCAGGGGAATAGTAAAACAATAAACAACCTCACCCCCGCCATACAGCGCTCACGCGGCGCGTTCTTTTCAACCCATTTCTGCATCCAGTAATTATATCTATCCTCTTTTCAATCCAAATCTACATCCAATAATTATATCCAATCCTTTCCTTCAGTTCCTGACACAGATCAGGGCCGGCACCGCGCACACCACCACCTGTGATAAATAACCGCATGCTTGATGGCGGGCGGACCCGCGCGCAGCCCCGTGATACTTTATCATTGTACAGAACGGGGCACGAATAGCACACATCTTTGTTCGGGTCTGCGCGCTGTGTCCCGGCGGCGTGTTACTGTCGCTCGTCCCTCACCACAATGGCCACAATTGCCTCCCGTGGACGGTAGACATACTCCCACACTTCCACCTCAATACAGCTGCTCCCAAGCAGAGCCATGCTGAACGGCCCGGATCGCTTGGGCCGCATGGCGTATGGACAAAGCAAGCACATTGACCAGCGCTAACCGTGGGTCGCCGGGGGTGCCTGGGCAGGCATGCGGGGCCAACGTGACCCTCGGCGGTTCGCCGGGGCACGGCCCGGGAGTTCGGTACAGGGCATTTTGTGTCACGGTGTTCGGAGCAAGACAATTCCACAGCTCCGTGATCTCTCACCGGATGTACCAATGGAACCGCTTCCGACCTTGGGACGCAGGCAGCGTACCGCCGGGGCCCATTCAGAGCACCCGATTCGGGTGGCGACACATTGCTTCGGGTTGTCGTCCTGCCCTACACCGCAGTGTCTATAAAGGACGGATCACGAAGCCGTCCGGGAGAGTCGTGAGGGTCGTCGTTGTCATGTCCTGGTCATCCTCATCTTCCTTTCTGGCTTTGGATCAGTCTCTGCATGCCTCGTCTTCGTCTTCTTCTCCTCCACCCAACTGCTGTCTGCCAGTCCGCCCACTTGCTCTCGACTACGCCTTCTCCAACCACTCACCACTGGCTCCACCCACTCGCCACTGGCGACACCAAAGTCCCTCCCTCATGCCTGACGGTCGTGCACCTTCTCTGGATCAGCGCAGATGCTTAGCTGCACGATGCGCCACAAAGCAGGAGATGATGCGCCAGCTGTTAAGGAGGGATCATTCAGTTAACAGCTGTTAACGTACTAGGTGGTGTGTTCAGTCATCCAATCAGAGGGGGCAGAGAGGTCTCTCTCTCTCTCTCTCTCTCTCTCTCTCTCTCTCTCTCTCTCTCTCTCTCTCTCTCTCTGCACCTCTCTCTCTCTCTCTACAACTCTCTCTCACTCTCCCTCTCTCTCTCTCTATCTCTCTCTCTCTCTCTCTTTCTCTCTCTCTTTTTCTCTCTCTCTCTCTCTCTCTCTCTCTCTCTCTCTCTCTCTCTCTCTTTTTCTCTCTTTCTCTCTCTTTTTCTCTCTTTTTCTCTCTTTTTCTCTCTTTTTCTCTCTTTTTCTCTCTTTTTCTCTTTTTCTCTTTCTCTTTTTCTCTTTCTCTTTTTCTCTCTTTCTTTCTCTCTCACATGAAGTGGTGTGGGAGGGGAAAATAAGCGACAAAGTTTGGAGGGGTTGCGGACTTTGTCACATTTTACATTACACGGCATTTCCATGGGTCTCTGCCATTCTGTTATCAAAGGACACTATTGTCAAACTCATAAATATTTCACTCTGTTGGTACCAAATTCCCTAACAACAGCCCCGGTGGAACCCGGTTATCTGCTAGTATACTGTATATGGTAAAGAGACATCTGTCTGTCTGTGCGTTTGCTGACATTTTTCTCAGAGATGGCTGAATGGATCTTCGTCAAATTTTCAGTTTCATCAGTGTGAGCCTGGGAGTGTCTTAGGCAATAAAATGTTTGAAAATGTTGATAAAACAATAGTTGACATTTTTTTGGATTTCTTTTTTTAAATATCCCTAGTGTAGCAAACCCTTTGTAGCTATGTGAAAGGGAACATTAAATTATTCCCGACCTCATTCCTTAGTGGGTTTACGGAAGTGTTTTCAGCTTGCACAAAAAAAATTGAAAAAAAATAAAAATTTGATTTCTTCAAAATGCCAACATGATTACAACAGCACTTGGAAACGCGGGGTCCCCATGCTCGTATACATATGAAGATCCTTAGTGAGTGCATCTACTTATATAATCTCTTTTAATTGGCCTTCATTGGACTGTTGCATGAGGTACCTAGAACGTTTTGAATACCTCATCATCTGTAGTTATGACTCCTTTTTTGTTTCTTTGCAGGTCTGAATGAAAACCAGTCGTGGATATACCGATTATATTGGTTTTCCTTCAGACCTGCGAAGAATAATGAAGAGCTATTACTTCCAGATAAAGCCTGCAAGTCTGCTGGGATGTGACATTACTTGTCACAAGTGATCAGAGTCACCCCACAGTTCAAAGTCATTCACCTGCCGGTAACAAAAGATGAACGAGGAGCCGAGAGGGAAGTAGGTCGAGTTTAGGCGTTTCATAATTATTCCGCGCTTGCCCTTTGGTTTGTCTAACGTTATGTGCAAGTGTTTCGCCAAAAGACCTTTGTGGGCACACACGCACAAATCGCGTGACACGTCCCGACACACCTTTACATTCATAGATGCTGCGCATTATACTAAGGTGAGTTATTACACCACCTCCATTTCTGGAGGGACAACTTGATCAATCCGAGCTACCCATTTCATTGGAAATCGATGAAAGCTGTTCGGTCAAAATTACCCCTGAAGCCATTGTTTGAGAGAATACAGGATGTGTGTGATGAGCAGGTGCAGTTGTTTTGATTCTGGAGGATAGGCTGGAAAAGCTTTCATTTTCCTCCTTTATTGGGAATTTAAATGCAGACATGCTTGTTAGCTCTTTATCTGCCTTCCCATCTTTGGAAATTCAGGTTTAACTGCTCTTCGACCTGATGTGATTTAATGAAGAAACTTGTTTATGTTGGGTTGGCCTGTTGGTATTCCCATGTGTCTTTCTTCATTGTCTACTAATGTCCTCGTAATCAGGTAGAAGCACTCAATGTCTACTTATGTCCGTGTACCGCATGTGGTTCATGTACAAGTTCCTCCATGAGCCTTTGATCATTGTAAAAACAAAAAGTCTTGGTGTTCCTCCATTAAAACCCAACTTTCTGTTCTTGCAGATACAAGCACAATATGAAATCACATTGATGTTTTCAATGATAAAAGGATGGAGAAGGCCTAATGGATTGCCGGGTAACATTCGTACAAATGCATTGAACCAATTATCCGGTGCCAGCTGGGACTTGTTGGCGACTCAGTTGGCATATTTCATTTCCACAAATTTACTGCACTGTAGATGCCTGATGTGGATCAGGAAGTGCTCCCCAGACTCGACAAACTGAGCCCGGGAAGTATGCTCCGTCTGCCATGGAATTTGTTTGGGATGATGAGATCTTTCCTTTTGCTCTTGCTCACTGTGGTTTTTGGTGTCCTTTTGGTGTTGTACACCGGAAACATGAGGAGTTCCTCAAGATCTCCACTGTGCCACAAGAACACTCCACTCCACACGCAAGCGATGGAAACAAGCGTAGAGTTTCTTACTCAGACCGACGACACCGACATGTCCACAAATGACGTTCCACTTCTCTTTGCAAGATCCGTGAAGTTTTTTGTGAAAGTCGGAAATATCTCGCAGGTCATTGTGTACAGAAAGCGAAGCAAACAGCAGATCCCTGAGCTCGTATCTCACCTGAAAAGAGTAAGTAATGTCATAATGGCTTTATTGAATTGAGACATGATAGTTAATTGAAAAGGAATGCTGCATTTTCTTTTGCTTTGTAACCAACGCATTCAACTTTATCGGACACAACATGAAGATCTTGGTGAAACAACACCAATATTGCATGACTGTTTAATTTTTATCATCTGAAAGTTGACGAAGGTAAGACAATTGTCACGGGAAGTAAAGTGATCGACACTGACATTTTCAGGCTTGAGTCCTTTTGTTCCGACGTAGGGTTAATGCCAAAAACATCAGCTTCGTTTTTCCACGTTTAACTTGATAAAAAAAAAACCGATCACTCAAATTGACCTGCAATGCGGATCGACACGATGGCATTGATGAAGACTACACTTCTGTATTCTAGGAATGTTTGCTGTACAGTACTCCCTCACACAGACCTCTCATTATGTCAGTCGGCATGAAGTCTGCTGTTCAAATAAGTTTGTTAGTTCACACGACAGCTCGAGAACTCCTCAGTCTAGGAGGATGAAGTTTTGCACATTTCCTTATATCGACATAGTTGATAAACATAAGCATCGTAGTCACATATCCTTGTGCATTGCTGCAAATTCATTTACAAATGAGCCTGGTGTTGGCTTAGTGGTAAGAGTTTCTGGCTTGGGATCTTAGCATCCTGAGTTTGAGCCCCGTTGGCCACTGAATTAACACCAGGTGGGGTTGACTCAGCCTGTCATCCTCCCATGGTTGGCGAAGTGAGTGCCGGTGTACTGGTCGAGGGGCACGGCATCAGCGGCGTAGTTGTGCCCCAACAAAACGATAGCTACCTGGCAACCAAGCTGCCATACGCAAAAAGAAGAACATTTATGAATAGTTAACAACACACAAAGCTAAAAAGAAAAGAAAAAACAACTGGCACAAAGCTTTAATTGTCTTAATTATTATTCTGACTCTCAAATAGTTCCTTGTACAAGACAGGATTTCAGAAACACTCTTCTGTCAAAATGCGACAATGCTGATTGTTTTACTGATAATATCAATGTGATGAGATAGCATTTACCTGGTAAGGTAGGGCACAAATCTGATGTTTAGACTGCAGAGTTGTCTTCGTTGTCCACAGGGAATCTTGAAAATGTCATGGGTCTCTCGGTCTGTCATGGTCATGTGACTTCTCCCCCTCTCACTTCCTTCACTCTCACACTCTCCCTCCTCTGTATGTATTTAACACCTGGCACATTTTACCATCATAATCCCCGACAAAAACATGATGTGGTCAAAACCTCAGACTTGAGCCTTTCCTTTCCAGGAAATTGCAATAGTTAGTGTTGTTTCAACCGAAATATGTATTGTTCTCATGACAAGTGATTTTTCATGGAAAATTTTTATAACACACGGCATTCTCATGCATGATAAGAATCAGGAGCTGTAACAGAGGTGTAAATCTCACCGTGCAGTCGATGCCTGGCTTTTCTCTGTTTGTTCATTGATTACAAGCAAACACAACCCGTTGCTTCGCTGAAGGAGAATATAAGGGGGAGGGGGAGGGGAGAGAAATAGGGAGAGAGAGAGAGGAGGCAGGTGTGTGGAGGAGAGGCAGAGAGGATGAAGAAGGGGAACTAGGAAGGGGGAGGGGAGAGCGAAAAAGTGTGTGGGAGGGGGGGAGGTGGGGAGAGTGACACCTCACCAAACGTTGCTATACTGTTGGAGGGAGGGTGCGAGAGAGAGACACACACACACAGACAGAGGTGTGGGAGGAGAGTGCTGCATTTTATTAAGAGGGGGGAGTGAGAAGGGGACAGAGAGAGAGAGAGAGAGAGGGAGAGGTGGGTGGGGAAAAAAGACACGTGAGGGGTGGAGATGGCGTGAGCAAAGAGAATGATATGAGATGCTTAATGACTGAACACAAAAAAAAAATAACCCATCAGAACAGCTGTACACACACCAACACAACAGAGTTTGTAAAGTAATCTGCTGGCACACCTGCAAAAACTTTGATATTTCAGTTCCAGAAAATTCGTGGGAACATGAACCAAAAGTTAGCACTGAGAACATGGAAGTACTGCTCATGTACGACCTAATGATTCCATTGAGCGGGAACATCGAAAACAAAGCATTGCAACCAGATATCATACTTAGGTGCCAAAAGAGAAGGCATTGCTAATTGAGGTGTTAATACCAGTGATTTCGGATTCAACGATGCAGAAATCAATAAAATGACCAAATTCCAAGACCTCAAGAATGAAGTGAAAAGATCCTGGAATCTGAAGAATGCAAAGTTGTACCAGTGATAGTTGGAGCGACAGGAATGATGATGAAAAACCTCACAGAGATATTAAAAACCATCCCTGGGAATAAACAAATGAACTACAGTTGGAAGCTGTCCGGGGCTCAGCGACGATCCTAAAGAGAGCTCTTGGCAAAAAACTTTGAGAACAGAAAACTTCACAGCTTGGTCCATGAATCATGACCCCTTATCAAAATGAAGATGGATACTTTGAGCCCACCTTGGGAGGACTCCATTCCACACTTGGAAATCCCATATGTACACACACACACACACACACACACACACACACACACACACACACACACACACACACACACACACACACACACACACACACACACACACACACACACACACACACACACACACACACACACGCAGCCTTTTATTAGTATAGATTTATATGGAGAAGTAAGAAGATGTGATTTTGTCAAACACAACATAAAGTAGAGGGGGAGCACTCGGTAGAGTGCAAAACCTGCGCCGCCAATACTGCTGGGTCACTTAAGTGAACCTGATATCCTATTCATTGTAGGTCAAAACGTATCAGACTCTACTGAACCACGATTGAATAAACTAAATTAGATCGACGCGTATGTAGAAATGCCAAAAAAAAAAAATCGAAATTTTTTTGAAAAAAAAGTTGCAAATTTTTTTTTTTTCTCTAACAAAATTTTTTTTGGGGGGGGGTGGAAATCACTTAAAACATGTAGAAATGCAAAAACAAAAATTCAAATATTTTTTTCAAAATGGCCGCCATAGCGGCTATATTGGACTTTGGACCAAGTCCAAAATCTTATGGCATGATCCTTAGACCACATCTAATCCCCCCACCAAGTTTCGTCGAAATCCATCCAGGAGTTTTTCCGTAATACTGTTCACAAACAAACAAACAGTCATAGACTGGTACTTACGAAATCGTCAACTTGACCTCTGACGTTGTCTAAAAAAAGCTGTCTCGAGAGAAGGCAGCGACGCAAACCAGAAGTTTCTACGATGATTCTGTACCAAACCATCAAAAATCATAACATCGACCGAAGCAAAAATCTCCATTTCTCCACGCAATTATTTTATCAAAGTCACAAAACCGTAATATTCGGCCATCCACCAACAATCTTTACATAAACCGACGGCTTAGCGAGTCAGGCATGCGACGATAACCTTTATTGGGATAAAAAAAATGACTTTTAAACACCATCTTTATCAAAAACACCATCAGCGCGCACACGCAAAACCTTTACGTGATCAACGCCGCCTCTGCTCGAGCGCACTGCACCACGTGACGACCCGTGACGCGTCGAGTAAAACATTTTTTATACAATCTTAAAACGTCTCCAAAACATCCGATTTTTACCAGAATTTCGACAACCGAGTTTTAAGCATCCTAAGCGATCGCAAAAACCGAAGACAAAATTAAAATCGAAGTTAAAACGAACTCGTAACGTCAAGAGAAGCAAAAATATCCATTTCTCCACACAATTACTCTATTATTTTATCAAAGTCACAAAACCGTAATATTCGGCCATCCACCAACAATATTTACATAATCAGACGGCTCAGCGAGTCAGGCATGCGACGATAACCTTTATTGGGATAAAAAATGACTTTTAAACACCATTTTTATCGAAAACACCGTCAGCGCGCACACGGAAAACCTTTACGTGGTCAACGCCGTGTCTGCTCGAGCGCACTGCATCACGTGACGACCCGTGACGCGTCGAGTGAAATATTTTTTATACAATCTTAAAACGTCTCCAAAACATCCGATTTTTACCAGAATTCCGACAACCGAGTTTTAAGCGTCCTAAGTGATCGCAAAAACCGAAGACAAAATTAAAATCGAAGTTAAAACGAACTCGTAACGTTGAGCGAAGCAAAAATACTCTATTTCTCCACATTAATTTACAGAATTATGTTTGACCTCACTGTGACCTTGACCTTTGACCGATTTTGACCAAAATCTAATCAGCGCTAGCCATCATCCTCCTGAATCACGTGGTGTAATTTGACATTGGTAGCTTCTTCCATTCTCGAGTTATCGTGCCTACAAACAAACAAACAAACAAACAAACACACAAACAACACACAAACAAGCAGTCATAGACTGGTACTTACGAAATCGTCAACTTGACCTCTGACCTTGTCTAATAAAAGCTGTCTCTTGAGAAGGTAGCGACGCAAACCAGAAGTTTCTACGATGATTCTGTACCAAACCATCAAAAAATTGAATGTTTTGGATGTTTGACCTCACTGTGACCTTGACCTTTGACCGATTTTGACCAAAATCTAATCAGCACTAGCCATCACCCTCCTGAATCACGTGGTGTAATTTGACATTGGTAGCTTCTTCCGTTCTCGAGTTATCGTGCCTACAAACAATCAAACAAACAAACACACAAACAAACAAACAAACAAACAAACAAACAGAAACGGAAGTGATCAATATACTTACGAAATCTTTAGAAATCTTTAGATTTCGTAAGTAACAAACAAACAGACAGGGGTGAAAACAGTAACCTCCGTCGATCTTCGATGGCGGATGTTAATTACATCACAAGAAAAGGAATACAAAAAATGAGGAAAGTGCCAGTTGTGAGATGTAGAGAAGGTCTGCCACAATCGACTCTGCAGCAAAGCCAGCTTAATTTAGTCTTATGGATTGGCCACTTATGGATAATTTAGTCTTATTAATTTAGTCTTCATTGGCCACACACAAGGATGCAAACAAGGAATGTCAATACAGGACGAGGTCATTTGGCCCATCAAGCCTGTGCTACATCTAAACCACGTTAATCCAATCCAACAGTTTATCAACTTAAATTCACTGGGGAAGGGAGTGTGTGTTTGTGTGTGGGGGAGAGGGAGGGGTGGAGGAGTGGTGATAACAACAGTGGAGGACAGGCCAGAAAAGCTTGAGGGCAAGTACACATATAACTGGGGTGTTTTACAGGACATATTTCATCAAGGTGCCACTTCTTTTGTTATGATCACTTTTGGATTGACAGCATGTTTTGACCACATTACTCGGTATTTTCTATATTTTTATGATATGCTTTTCTTAACTTCAACCTTTTCTTGCAATCCCTCCATTTCTGCTTTTGTAGAACTTTGCCACTGTTCCACGGAAGTTTTCAGTGGAGTATAAAAACCCTTGCTGGTTTGTCCAGTATTCATTAGCGGACAACCCCTACAAAAATAACTTCTACAAGAAATATTCCTTGATGTTTAAAATGAATTTCAAAAAGATGAACCACAGCTTTTACAATCACATCCTCCAGAAACGAGGAGATATGTTGAGGCTGAGATGTGTGCCTTATTTTTATATCATTGGCCAACCGAAGTGTGGAACAACAGACATATACCGCAGACTGATGATGCATCCTGACATACGGTTCGGAGTCATGAAGGAACCCCACTGGTGGGCACGAAAGCGCTTCGGTGAGCAGGATAATTATACAAACAATGAATATTCTGTTGAGGTGTAATTATTTTTGCAAAGCATTCCTTAAAATGATACAACTCAGCAAGATTATGTCACTGCATGTTCATTTGTTTTTGTTATCTACACTGCTTCACCAGCAAAACCACGTCTGTCTACCCCATTTCTTTCTGTATCACAGATCTTTACAAATGAATTCACTGTGATTTTGTTACACTGTCAATATGACTGCATGTTATTGCTGTTATACAGGTGGTGATAATTGTCAAAATTTGCATATCCTATTTTATTACGAGGCAATTCGAAAAGCTCTCCCAATCAGATACAATGGTCTGAGAGATGCCAAGGTTAAATTTTTTTTTTTTTTAACATGTACAAGTAAGACTATAGTGTGTAAATAAATGTTGCATGACAGCCCCCACCCATAACTGCAAGCAGTTAAAGGTGGGAATTGTATACTGGTGGATAGTCAGCTTGAGGCTAATTTTGGGTGGCACCCTGCCCGAATAGTAGTTGAGATGCACCTCTATTGTCTAACATGAGATTAGCCAAACAAAGAGATTACCATCTTATAGGGGTATTCATATATACTTATAGGGGTATACTTATAGCCAAACAAATAGATTCCCATATAGGGGTATTCAATCAACCAGATAGGTTGATGCGAGAAAGTTGACAGCAACAGGTGTGTGTGTGTGTGTGTGTGTGTGTGTGTGTGTGTGTGTGTGTGTGTGTGTGTGTGTGTGTGTGTGTGTGTGTGTGTGTGTGTGTATATATATATATATATATATATATATATATATATATATATATATATATATATATATATATATATATATATATATATATATATATATATATATATATATATATATTCACATATATGCATTATTACGGATGTGGGGGTAGATTGAGGAATTTCATAGGAAAGTTAGGCGAGTATAGAGTTGTTTGGTCTGTGGACATGCAGGAGACATCTCTATGTAAATTAAGTAGGGAAACTGTGAGCTTAAGTGTTACTTGTCACCACACAGGGGGTGCTGCCATGTTAGTTCGATAGGGATTCAGACCAATTTTCCGCAGTATGTAATTGCCTCCTGTGACCTTTTCCTCCGTTTTTGTATTTACAAGCCAGCAATGAAAGAAGTGTGTTTTTATAACAACAACAACAACAACAACAACAACAACAACAACAACGATAACAACAAGCAAGTAAAACATGCCGACCAGGCAGAGGCCCCGCCTTCCCGGTGTTTTGTGCCAGCAAGCCACACCCGGAGCTGAATGATTGATGGGCGTGACGTGAGAATGGAGAGGCTTTGTTTGGTTGGTTGGAGTTTGGTGTAAGGGGATGTACGCGGTCAAGAGATGAGGAAGCTAGCAGATGGCGTGTAAGATCAGGGTGTTGTGACTGGCTTTCCTTTGACGCATGAAGAAGATGGCATGATTCTCGTATTCGTACTGGGGGGAATTGGCTCGTATGGTGGAGCAAGACGCAAGTCATTGACTCTTGGCTGGTCATGAAAGATGGACCTTGAAGCCTCGTATATATCACCGAAGAGACGCCGCTATTCTGCAAAGCAGCTGTGTCGGCACATTCGATCGACAAAGATGCTGCACGATGGTTCTTGAGCCCTGGTGTTGAATTCCGCCTCACAAATTGCCTCATGTATGTTTTCCCGCCCAGAGAGCGGCTCGGCGCCATTTATGGGCGCGTCTTCCTGCGCAGAACGAAGCACCTCAATCCCAAAGTTCAATAAAGACCATCTCTGGACAAAGCTAAGTGCCAGAATAAACGGAGGGTTTTCTTTTGTTTGTTTTCCCCGTGTCTGTATTAAAGTCCATGTGTAGAGGCACCTCCACTTTAGGCTTGTAAATATTTCTATTTTCATTAAATCCTCGTGTTTATTTTAAGTTGATGGTGTCCATGTATCTGTTGCGGGTATGAGTATACAGCCTTGTGCTGTGCTTCCGTCGCTCCTCCAGTGCCACCCTGCCCCTCCTGCGTGCTCCATAATCTCTGAGGATCACGTGTCCACCTCCGAAGGAAAACCGCTCGGCAATCCAGACCTGGTCGGTGTTAACCACCTGTCCACCACAATTGGGTCAGGGGGATTAACCTTAACCGCCCAAACCCGCGAAAAAAAAAATTATATATATATATTGTTGCGGATCTGGGGTGGCGGGATTCTGACCCGGTCCTAGGCGCCATCCTCACCACCGCCGTCTCCGGGGGTCTATAACGCCGGCCGGCTCGGCACAGGCCTCGGGTCACGCATATTCAATCGCGATACCAACGTACTCCTTACCTTGCCAGTTGGGGAGATAGAACCCCTGGTTACAGACTGGTTTTGTCAGAGACCGAGCTGAGTCTACCAGTCTGTAACCACTTTGGTTTTATATGCCAATCAAACGGATCGTTCCTCGACGCGACACTAATTAATTCATAGCGGCAACTTCATACAAAATAACCAGATTTATTGGGGAATATCAGGGATCACAAGACAAGCAATAAACACAACAATGTTTATACTAACTATCTTTAACCCGTTCTTAACTAGGGGACAACAGAGTACAGGTTTTGAGGGGGTCCCTACCGAGATATGCCTTAGACAATGTGCAGACAAAACAGACAGACAGCATGCATGCAGACAGAGTACTTGGTGATGTCCCATGGACGAGAGGAAAGTGTCCAAAAAGCGCAAATGTCACTCGCAACAGGCGAATGTCCACGGACTCGAGCTCCCGCTCGAACGTGCCACGTGGCGAAATGGAGCTTGTCCTCCCTTTGCCCCTTTCGCACCGCACGCGGTCTGCGCGTGCTCTGACCTCGCGTAGGGTCGACGATGGGCCTCAGCTGATCTCTCTCTCACGGTCCACCATACAAATCCCGGCCTGGCCTGTTCTCCAGACAAGGCCCAAATCGAGGTTCTGAGCCCCCCAGGCGGATCGACAAACGTGTCGCGCCGTTGGTGTCAGCAGGGACCGTCAGAAGTTCCGGCGTCTCCTCTCCTGCCTTCCCGCCTCGAAGCCCGACTTCACAACTCCATCCTCTCAGCTCCTCCATGCAGGCCGCCTCTCCCACTGCCCCAAAAAGGCAGACTTGACGTGCAGGCAGCCTCTTACGTAAGCTCGCTTCTCCTCTCCTGCCTTTCAAACTCGAGAACTGAGCCCTGAACCTTACGTTTCCTCTTTTCGTTCCACCAGCACGCCTTGTCTCGGCGACTGCCGACCAAAAAGCTCCACCCCTTCGCGTCACTTCCTCTCCAGGCCACACCCCTCAGCCAACTGGGAGGGGCCTATCCAGGATGTGGAAGGAATAAGAGGGCCCTACTTCCACCACCATCACTCAGACAACAAAAACCGCCTTTTACACCTCCCAACACACATGATACATCCATTTTACCACACAACCTAGCTATACATGCATTTAATGGGGGATCTGAGCTAATCCTATATTTAGTAGTCCCATAAGGGCCATTTCCGTAACAATATATATATATATATATATATATATATATATATATATATATATATATATATATATATATATATATATACATATATATATATACACATCCTGTATGAATGTGGTTTAGTGAATATAATAATTAAATGGGTACAAGACAGAGGATAACAGAAACACTTACAAAATAGACACAATAAATAAACATGTTACTTGAAGAACAACATGATACCTCAATCCCACCCTGGAAGGTCCCCGCCCCTCTCTCTTTAAGCTGTCTGATGTGTCACTTTCCTGCCTAAACTGAAGGCTGATGGCCTACCCAGCCACTAAAAAGGACATTTAAGGACATATTCCAAAGGGTCCAACATTAAAATGAAGGTTGAAATGGATGGCGTTTTTTAGACACAGACAATGGGAAGAGTGGACATCATCTGTCTAGACTCTAGACATATGAGTGAGGCATATCTAATATCACAGTTAATTACATCATGCTTGCACTAAGACATTCTTGAAGGAAATAACTGAACCCTACTAAGCAATGTTAACCCCTAGGAGTCATTTTCACAACAATATATTTATATTTTGAACATTAGTACATTTTATCCAGGATTAATGCAAGTGTGTTCTTGAACTTACAGGCACCACAAAACATTTTTCATCTTCTCACTCTCCGCACAACGTTTCATTTGAAGATTATTTGGACATATTTGACTTGGCCACGCACGAGTTGCAAGGGAGCGGGAACAGTAACCTTATTATCGGTAAGTGAAGCTTAAATAATGGGAGATTACACGGCATGAAAGTAATCAAGTTCTGTTTATGTTTCACGAGGTTCCTATGATCTGTAATCCTGAGATAATGAATCATAATTATTGGTACAAGAGAGAGGGAAATTGAGCATGAAGAAGTTTCATAGACTACCATCCAAAATGAGTTCAAAGTTTTCTCACACATCTCTTTTGGTGAAAAACTTTTGTTTATTCATCTTCTACATATTTGTAGGTAACATACAAAATGAAGAGAACAACTCAAAATGATATTTGCCTCAAGCTACTGTTACCCCATAGGAGTACTGTTACCATCAGCGGTCTGATATTGATCAGAACTTTTTTGAGGGTGAGGCCAAAAAATTCCAGAAGGATGACATAACAACGTTCAAAAAGTCAAATTCCCCACTGGCCCGGAGGAGATTTTCCACAAAGTGAAAGTTCTTAACAAAAGTTTTCCTCCCTCTGGCAACGTTTTGTTTTTAAACCAGGTACTTATTTGAGGTAGAGTCTGGTAGGATAGACGAGAGGTATGTGCACATACCTCGAAGCTGTCTAACCTAGGTTGGAATCCCGACAAAGCTATAAACTGCCACCCTGGTATTTCACATGCAGGGCGAGCATCAATGTGTGTGCTGTTCCTTAGGTGGACGTTAATCTGGGTGTCCAGTGTACTAACATTAGTTGATGGAGGTTAAAGATCCCACGGTGTCCTTTGCACACTATTGCTGGCACCCTCCACAAATTACAAATTTCTGCGACGACTACCGCTCGGAAGCTAATAACAGCTAACGACTCAGCTGCTTTGGCGGAACTGAGTCTGCCTTAAGGCAGAGCACTCTTCAGGTAGAGTGCCAGAATTAGATTAGGCTTATTGGAGGTAACTAGGTGAATGGGATTGGTCTGTTTGCTTTAAAATAAATATGAGCATGAGCTCTCGAAGTTGGTTCAAATCCCACGTTACTAGGTCGGCTTGTCCAAACGAATTATGAATGAATGTTTTATTTCCATCTTTGTGCATTCTGTCAGGAGAGGCAAGCGCATCGACATTATGGGACAACGATGCAGCGACATTGCAGTTCCAAAACGTATCGAAGAGGGAACCCCCTTTTCTTCTCTCCGATGTGATGCATGCGGTTCAGCCGGATGCCAGACTGATTGTGATGTTGAGAAATCCCAATGAAAGGTAAAAAAAAGGGTGATTTCTACAAAATCAATATGATGTTATGAAAAGTATTGGGACCTCAATCAAATATGTCGGGAATTATGAATTTGCAAGTACAGTATTGACTGTTTTTCATTTCTACAAAGGTGTCATCATCACTAACACTTTGTTCCATATGTTTGTGGATACCAGGTGTAATATCAGGGTGTTCCTCCTTCAGGCTAACAGGCTAGCTCAAGCATTTGATTTCCTAACAGATTATAAATTGTCAGCCTGGTGCTTATCCACAGACAGGATTTTACATAAATGAGTACACCTGCATTTAAAGAAGACATTAACTAGGCTCTCCCATCTGTGAGCTACCCTTAATTGGTGGATCTTAAAGATACCACTACATCTTTTAAAAGGAGTAAGCCACCATGCTCGTTACCATGTCCAAATTCTAAATTCCTGTGCTAATCTGATGGAGGTTGGTGGGGAACAGCAACAGCGGCATAGCCACACCTACAGAAATGATGCAACCTACCTATAGCCAGGTGCTCCTGCATGAATGAACATGCCTGCTTCAGAAGCAAGTACAGTGCATTGGTGGATTCTTTTATGTTAACTATGGTTCTCAGGCGGCATTTCAAGTTGGCCCAGAGGGGTTCAGTTGAGTATAATCCAGGGATAATGTTGACTGCTCACTGGACATTTTCAGTCGTTGAACTTGTGAAACCAATCCTGGCTTGGTGCATTGTCATGCTGGTAGATATACAGGGACCATCACCATCGTGTTGCATGAAAGCGGGTAGTTCTGAATCTTTTTATAATGCACTTGCTGCTTTGCATTGTGGGAGAAATGCACACATTGTGGTTGGGAGGGTTCATTTTATGTTTGGATGTGGTGTCTCAAGACATTTGAGAATACTAATAGGATGTACTTTATTGTGCTTGAAGGCATCTTAAAATGAATGTTTTAGTTTACTAATAGCAAGTTACTGTAATTTCCTCTAAAGCAGACTTGAGTGTGACGAGTAATTAAAGTGCCTTCAGAAAGTATTCACACCCCTTGACTTTTTCACATTTTGTTGTGTCACAGCCTGAATTTAAGATGGATTAAATTTAATAATTTCTGTCACTGATCTATACGAAATAGCCCACAATGACAAAATGAAAACATGTTTTTAGAAATTTTTACAAATTAATTAAAAATGAAAAGCTGAAATGCCATTGCATCAATAAGTATTCAACTCCTTTGCTATGACACTCCAAACTGAGCTCAGGTGCATCCAATTTCCTTTGATCATTCTTGAGATGTCTCAACAACTTGATTGGAGTCCACCTGTGGCCAAGTCAATTGATTGGACATGATTTAGAAAGAAACACACCTTTCTATATAAGGTCCCACAGTTGACAGTGCATGTCAGAGCAGAGACTCCACCATGAAGTCCAAGGAACTATCTGTAGAACTCTGAGATAGACTTGTGAGGAGGCATAGATCTGGAGAAGGGTATAAAACAATTTCTAGAGTGTTGAAAGTTCCCAAGAGCACAGTGAGCTCCATCATAAGGAGATGGAAAGAACATGAAACTTTGTGTGACCGTTGCACACCGCTGCCTTTGTATACTCGTCCGTGGTCATACTAGGCCATGACTTGTTTTGTTTAAAAGTTTTTTTTTTGGTTTCTTTTTCCTTGCACTTGTCTGTCTTTAACGTTTGTTGTTTACTGTCTTCTCGTGATATCTCACCTACTCTTCATGAAGGACACTGTGGGATCATTAATGTCCACTAACTCAAGCTATCAGACGGAACACCCAATTTCACGTCCATCCAAAGAACGGCACACACACTGATGAATCACCCTGCCTGTGAAACATCAGGAAGACAGTTTATAGCTGGGCTGAGATGCAAACGCAGGCTGGACAGTTTAGATGTGAGTGTGCACACCTCTAGGCTATCCTGCCATCCCCAAAAATTCTGTCATTATTATATTAATATGCTAAGCCATATTTTGTGGATGTATCTCCTCCGAAACTGTCGGATGGATTGTCGCCAATTTCGGTACGCGGGTGCTCTGTGGTCTAATGAACAGCATGGGCTATGTGAGATCACGCCAGATGGACAGGTTTGGGAATTTTTGGTGATTTTCTCATTTTCACATTCATTTGCATGGCAACATGTGATGTCACCGCTGAGAGGCGTAATGACGTCTTGACATCATGGGTCATTCGCTGACGTCATAACGTCTGTCGCCAACAGACCGTCACCGCTGAGAAGCGTAATGACGTCTTGACATCATGGGTCATTCGCTGACGTCATAACGTCTGTCGTCGACAGACCGTCACCGCTGAGAGGCGTAATTCCACTCCTAGAAAACAGCGTCTGCAATGTAAAACCCTCTTCTGCACCATACTGACTACCTCAGAAGGTGAATTTGACACACAAAAAACATGTAACAAGAAACATTGTATGTAAAGAAATTCGATAAATCGCATTGTGAACACTGGATACATTGACATCCTAACGAACCCTCACTTTAGAAACTTGGCACGGAGCGTGGGTTTGGCTTGTCAAGATTAAAACCCCCTCATGGGGGAAAAGACAAAAGGCTTTTGAAGAAGATGAGAGAAAAGGTATGTAGGGATGAAGGGGGGAGTGGATGGGGAGTTGGTAGTCGAGTGAAACGTCGTTATTCACTAGTATGTGTTATACACTAGTATATACTTAAACTATTTTTATACACTAGTACGTGCCCATACGTGCATGCCTGTATGTGCGTGGCCGTACGTGTAAACCCCAAAAAATATAAAAAAATTAATAAACTTTCAAACAACCACACAGGCCGTTTCTTCGCTCTGGATTGGGGCATTGTGTTTATCTATAAATGCAGATAAGAAATCGAGAAATTATTATAATACAGTAAGTCATCACTATCCGGAAGTGGTGCGTGCCTGTACGGAATGTTCACATCATTCCACGAATTATCGCTTGCATTGAAGTAACAACTGCTGTGATACTTACACACACATAGTTAATTAAAATCCAAATTAAAATCAAGTTTACCTCCCTGTCTTTGCTTGCCATGACATCCGCTGCCATTGACCATTGCCACTCCTACACCACGGTAACTGAGGCGTCCTTTCCCCATCGGCCACGCCTATGCAGCAACGTGTCTTGTCATTGGTTTGGTAAATAAATGGCCATAACTTGGGAACCACTTCTCCGATTAATATCAAACCTTGAAAAGGCACATCCTCGGGTCCCCAGAAATATACCTGGCAAGTTTCAATGAGATCGGACCAGTGGTTGTCAAGAAACAGCGGTCACACACACACACACACACACACACACACACACACACACACACACACACACACACACACACACACACACTGCTGGAATTATAGATAGATAAAGCACGGACATATAGAGAGGGGGTGGGGAGAGAGGAGATCCCATTCATCCCATGCTAGAAAGCAGCTTGTAAAATATCGATTACCTCATCTATTCAACCTAAAAATTATTGATCGAGGCTCATTTACTATTTGAAGCAGCAAGATAGGACTCAACAATCATGGTAAGGTTATCATGATCACTACGATCATTTTCTTTTTGATACAGAAGAAGTGAGACGTTTTCTCAGAAGAGATTTGGAAGGGAAGAGGAAAGGAAGTAAGAACAAGAAAAAGAGCATTCAGAGATTGCAGATCCTCAGCAGGACTTCTTTTGTGCGGTGTCTTTTGTGTAAATTTCAAGTCAATCGGATGGAAATTGACGATTTTAGAAAATTTGCGCCAAATTGGCCTTTTGGCCTATGTAGACGTTTTCAGTCAACCGAATTTTACGAAACTTCAAAGCGGGATCGTCGCAGGGTTGATGAAATTAATCTCTGAAAATTCCAGAACGATCGGTTGAGCTGTTTGGGCTGTAGGCGAGCGAACAGACAAACAAACTAATGTGAGCAACATACTTGTCAAAAAAAAATATAAAATTGCCAAGTAACAAACGAGTTATCACACTCATAGTAAGTACTGTGCCGTCCTGAGCCGTGCCATGCTGAGCCGTAGCAAACAAATGAGGGCGATCAACAGGCTTGTCAAAAATAAAATAATTGGGGGCAAGTAACAAACGGACCCAAATGCAATACCCTCTCCTTCCACGAGGGTAAAAATAGATATATACCTTTTTCTGACAAAATAAAACCAAATCCCAAATTCAACTTTACTTTGAGTTGGGAACTTTGTTGTTGGGACACTGACCTAGTTAGTCACAAAGGTAAACACCCCTTGTGCATGTGCAACCAGGACTGGTTCATGCTCTCACCATGTTTGCCTAAACAATACACGTGGAATTTCCTCGAGCATGGCAGATAGTCACCTACACCATGGTGGGTACTCACATACAGCATTACACATACCCACCTACAGCATGACGGATATCCACCTGCAGCATGACGAATATCCACCTGCAGCATGACAAATACCCACCTGCGGCATGACGAATCTCACCTACAGCATGGCGGATACTCACATACAGCATGGTAGATACTCACATACAGCATGGCAGATACTCACCTCCAGCATGACAAATACTCACCCACAGCATGACAAATACCCTCCTACAGTATGATGGATACCCATGTGCAGCATGATGAATATCCACCTCAAGCATGATGGATACCCACCTACAGCATCACAAATACCCACCTGTCGCATGACAGATACTCACCTACAGCATGGCGGATACTCACATACAGCATGGTAGATACTCACATACAGCATGGCAGATATTCACCTCCAGCATGACGAATACTCACCCACAGTATGACAAATACCCTCCTACAGCATGATGGATACCCATGTGCAGCATGATGAATATCCACCTCAAGCATGATGGATACCCACCTACAGCATCACAAATACCCACCTGTCGCATGACAGATACTCACCTACAGCATGACGGATACTCACCAACAACATGGTGGATACTCACCTACAGCATGGCTGATACTCACATCCAGCATGGCAGATACTCACTTACAGCATGATGGATACTCAGTTGCAGCATGATGGATACTCACCTGCAACATGATGGATAGTCACCAAGAGCATGATGGATACTCACCTACAGCATGATGGGTACTCATCGACTGGGTGGTGGATAATCTCCTACTGGGTGGCAGATACTCACCTACAGGATGGTAGATACTGACCTTCTGGATGACAGAACATGGAATAGACATGACAGTTAATTTTCAAAGGTACATAATTGGAAAGACGCTTCCTTTTTGGTACTTCAGCTTATTTGTATTTAAAAAACGTTTTGCAAAGTTGAAGGCAGCAAGGAAAGCCACAACCATACTGAGATGAAGAACGTCCAAGTTGAAGGCAGCAAGGAAAGCCACAACCATACTGAGACGAAGAACGTCCAAGTTGAAGGCAGCAAGGAAAGCCACAACCATACTGAGATGAAGAACGTCCAAGTTGAAGGCAGCAAGGAAAGCCACAACCAAACTGAGATGAAGAATGTCCAAGTTGAAGGCAGCAAGGAAAGCCACAACCATACTGAGATGAAGAACGTCCAAGTTGAAGGCAGCAAGGAAAGCCACAACCATACTGAGACGAAGAACGTCCAAGTTGAAGGCAGCAAGGAAAGCCACAACCATACTGAGATGAAGAACGTCCAAGTTGAAGGCAGCAAGGAAAGCCACAACCATACTGAGATGAAGAACGTCCAAGTTGAAGGCAGCAAGGAAAGCCACAACCATACTGAGACGAAGAACGTCCAAGTTGAAGGCAGCAAGGAAAGCCACAACCATACTGAGATGAAGAACGTCCAAGTTGAAGGCAGCAAGGAAAGCCACAACCAAACTGAGATGAAGAATGTCCAAGTTGAAGGCAGCAAGGAAAGCCACAACCATACTGAGATGAAGAACGTCCAAGTTGAAGGCAGCAAGGAAAGCCACAACCATACTGAGACGAAGAACGTCCAAGTTGAAGGCAGCAAGGAAAGCCACAACCATACTGAGATGAAGAACGTCCAAGTTGAAGGCAGCAAGGAAAGCCACAACCATACTGAGATGAAGAACGTCCAAGTTGAAGGCAGCAAGGAAAGCCACAACCATACTGAGATGAAGAACGTCCAAGTTGAAGGCAGCAAGGAAAGCCACAACCATACTGAGACGAAGAACGTCCAAGTTGAAGGCAGCAAGGAAAGCCACAACCATACTGAGACGAAGAACGTCCAAGTTGAAGGCAGCAAGGAAAGCCACAACCATACTGAGATGAAGAACGTCCAAGTTGAAGGCAGCAAGGAAAGCCACAACCATACTGAGACGAAGAACGTCCCATTTAAGCACATGATTATTAGCTCGCATTCCCGTCTTGCAACTGCAAATGGCATGGCGTACTCTTACATGTTTGTGTAATTCCTTTCCTGTACTTTGTTTTACTTCAGGGGTTCTGTGCTGTTTTGCTTGCAAATTAGTCCCTGACCGGTTTCACTGGAGGGGACGATCGGTTTGCTTTCCGTCTGTCAGTCCGTCTGTCCGTCCCACCTGTGTTTTTTCAGACTTTTTCCCCCCATATTTCCCCCATTTTCAGACTTTAACATATTCAACTGAAACTTGGTACATGGCTTTATTATGATATGTTACCAGAACAAGTTCGAGGTACAGGGAGTTCCGTCATTTTTTCACACAGTTATATACTCTTTGTACTCAGAAAAGATCACATCGGTAGGGGACATGGACGACAAAGCAATTCTCGCTCTTGTTATTTTTGTACTCTTTCCCAGATTGTAATTATAAGTGCATATATTAGACAAGGAATAACATTTTAAGTGACCTTTCATGTCAAGATTGTGTTTTGTAAATAGCAAAGTACATGAAGCAGTTCTTGTCAATGACCAAAACGGTTTTGACTGTTTTAGGGAGATAAAAACTGGTAAAATTGACCAACACGTCTACCTGCGCGATAGGTATACCACCGAGTTGTGGCATCGATGTCGGAGGATGAATTGTCCACACAAACTTGGACTCTGATTTGAACTGCAATAACATTTCTCATATTCTGGGGGCTCCGCTGGAGATGTTACTGCACACGGTCAGAATTGTTTGCACGTGTTTGAACGGAGACGTGAAACGTGAACAGAACACATCGTCCATTTTTAAAAAGTTGGCATAATAGCAATTATTTCTGCTCTTTCATTGGCCTTCCCTGATTGTGACTGTAAGATGCAACGGAGGTTGTTGTCCTGCTATTCATTGGGGTTCTTCACTTGCAGAGACAAGAACCTCGATGGACGGTACCCAACTGATGGATCCGTATGGTCGTTACATCGGGCATTCATTAGGTTGAAGGAGTTTTGGAGATCTCTCTCCTTTCTTTCTTTCTTTCTTTCTTTCTCTCCCTTTATCTCTCTGATTTGGTGACTGTTTGACAAAACGGAGGTGGTGGCATAACCGTTCAGAGGGCTTCTGTTCTTGAAGATACAAAACATCGGTGATGAGCAGTGCTCTGCTAATGATCCGGTGGTCATTTAATCAGGCAATCATTGAGATGCAGGAATTCTTCAAATCTCCCTCCTTCTCTCCGCTCTCTCGTGGTTTGCCCCAAGGCGGTTTCCATGCAGTTGAGGCAGTTTCATGACAAGGATGAGACTGGGCAGTCTGTTGTTGCCTTCCCAGAAGTCATTGGAGGCAGGAATTTTGGAATTTGTTCATGGTGCTTGTGCCAATCACCTACTCTTTCGAAACACACCATGGGATCTTTAAAGTCAGTTCGAACCAAATGCCACAAATGGATCTCTGGCTTTACATACCATCCGACTCATGGCATATGCAAATAGAGACATTAAGTGGTGACCATAGCTGTTTGAGGTTTTGATTTACCCGTTGTGGTTCTGCATGTGCTGGACATTGCGGCATTATTTACAGCCTTTCCTTTGTTCTTCCTCTTCTCTGCACCTGCACCAAAAGACACCATGGGATTTTCATGTCTGCCAACTGATGCTCGCATTCGGACATGCACATTGATGTCCATCAGAGGGACTGCGTACCTTGTGATGCAGCATATTGCCTGTGAGACACCAACAGGACTGTTTATAGTCAGGTCAGGAACTGAACCCAGGATAGACAGTTGAAAGGTAAGTGTATTACCCACTGCACCATCAGGTCGGACCCTCTCTACACGTTCACACACTCGCCTCTGAGCTGTCGAGCCTGGGTTTGAATCCCAACCCAGCTATAAACTGTCATCTCGGTGTTTCACAGGCAGGGTTTTATGGATGTTAAATGGGAATCCCATCTGCCGACATTAGTTGGTGCTTTGCATCAAACGGCATCCTTTGCAAAGAGCTATCATCAGCACCCTGACGACTAAATTCCAAAGTCCTGCACTATCAGTTCAGTATCCTGGGTCAGATTGGCCACCTGTTTAGGGCTGCAACCCTGAGCCAGTGAAACTGCCTCGGTCGCCTAATGATGTGAGGAGGAAATTTTTTTTTTTTTTCAGTTTGTGTCGTTATTCCAGTGACCATGCTTGTGGGAGATGGGCCATTTGTTTGGAATTTCACATAAATACTGGGTACTGTATAGAAATACTTTCTTCCCCCTCTATTTAAAGTGGAATATCATGAAACAGCTGGAGAACAAAGGAGGAGGAGGGACGGACAGAAGAGAGTGGAACAGCACACAGGGATAACACAGGCAGGAGAAGTTAGATAAATGTTCGGAAAATTGCAGGTTGTTGTGGTTGTGGAGGGAGGGAGCAGGCAGGGTTTGTTGGGGGGAAAGGGAAGAAAAAAAAAGTCAAGAGTGGGGATGGAAAACATTAATGGTGGTGGGTTACGATTTTAAAGGACTGGAGGGAAGAATGTACGAGGACACACCCAGGCTTACAGTTTCACAGGCAAGAGAAGATGGGAATAAAGGGGCAGAGATGACAAATGAACCTGAATTTGGGAAGGATAATAATAAGGCCTGTGGACTTGGTTCAGTTTTCCCTCATGGGTCGGTCCTGTGTGGCAGGGTACTGGCGGACCGAGAGTGTGAGGCTTGGCATGTCTGAACAAGGAGGACTGTGTGTGGGACATGAGGAGGAGCATGAGGGAGTCAAGGGTCACACTGAGGGGTGGGAATTGAGTGTTAAGAGCATTGAGTGTGTGATTGACTGTTTGCTTTGAGAAGCATGATTTTTTTTTTTTGGTGAGGGAGGAATGAGTCGGGCAAGGGAGAAGTAAAATAGGTGGGGATGAGGAGTCAAGTGTTGAGGGTGAACATGAGAACAGGGGGGAGGGAGGCGAGCAGTGAAAGAGGTGTGTGTGTGTGTGTGTGTGTGTGTGTGTGTGTGTGTGTGTGTGTGTGTGTGTGTGTGTGTGTGTGTGTGTGTGTGTGTGCGCGCGCGCGCGCGCACGCACAATGGGGACAGCAGACTAGAGTAGTTGGCCCAGCAGGTCAGCCAGGACAGCACTGCTAATTGATGACCTGAATGTCCCAAATTATCCACGATGATACGAGCTATGTCAGGTGGGCAGCGATTCACAAGAAAGGTCTGGCTAGGGAGTTTGAATGTGAGAACAATGTGGGGAGAGGGGTCAAAGTGCTGCAGATGATGCAGAGGAGTTTGGAGGTGTTGTGTGGGCAGGAGACCAAAAAAGGGGACAGAGTGAGGAGGTTGGTAGGAGGATACAAGCTGTTGCCCACAGGTGGGGATGGAAGGAGTAATGGCATGGGAATAATAGTATTGGAAGGGATCAGCAAGCAGGTGGTCAAAGTGGAAAGATGGGACGGCTAGTTTTGGCATGTGTGGTGATACAGAGGAAAATGGTGTTTGTCAGTATATGGGCCACAAATTGGAAGGACTGGGGCAGATAAGCAAGAATTCAGGGATGCACTGGAGACATGATGGAAATGGTTGAGCTGGAGGTGATGCTGTACATTGCGGGGAACTTTCACGTGCACATGGGAGTAGCGGAGCCGGGTGAAGAAGAATGTGTTGGTAAATTTGGGTGGAGAATGAGGAATAGAGAAGTTCAAGAGCTGGTGGAGCTGGTGGCAAGGAATGCTATGGCCATAGCTGGTTCATTCTTTCAAAAGCGGGAAAGCCACAAGATTACCTACTGGGGTGGACAACATAGAACAGAATTGGATTTGGTGGTGGTAAGGAAGCCACAGTTGTCGAGGGTTAAGGATTGCAAGGCAGTGGTGGGAGAGCATGTTACCATCCAGCACAAGCTTGTGATGTTTGTGGTATGGAAGAAGAAAAGGAGGGAGGTAAAGAGCAGGGGATGGAAGACTATTAGGTGGGGGAAGTGTCGGGGAAACATCCTCATTGAGTACAAGTAGCGGTTGAGGGCTACATATGGGCAACTTAGCGAAGAAGCAGAAGATTTGGAGGAGGAGTGGAAGAAGTAGGGAGAGGAATTTAGGGGAAATGCAGAAGTTTTGTATGGAAGGACATTAGGAAAGGGTGCATCGTCAAGGGATATAAACCAGATATGGTGGACGGAGGAGGTAGCGAAGGCAGTTGGTGAAAAGAAGGAGGTTTGGAAAAGGCTAGAGAAGATCAAGGATAGAGGGAGGCAGCCAGATGCGGGGTTGCAGCAGCTGTATGGGCAGAAAAACAAAGCAGCAAGGAGAACTGTGGTTCAGATGATTAATGATATGGAAGAGGAGGTGTACAACAAGTTGGAAGAAGATGGTGGGAGGACGATTATATATAAATGGGCTCATGACAGGGATGAGAATGGTAATGACATGAAGGGGGTGGGGGTGCAGTGATTAAGGATGGTGGCGGGAAGCTCGTGATAGAGAGGGGGGGCAGCATTGAAGGTGTGAGAAGGATATTTCGAAAGCTATTGAACTGGGAAGGATGCAACGGCGAGCTGGAGCTACCCTGTTATATAGAAGGGAAAATGGAGTTTGTGGAGATCACAGAGGAGGAAGTGTGGATGGCATTGAAAAGGCTGAAGAAGGGAAGAGTGCCAGGCATTGATGAGGTGTCTAAGAGATGATAATTGCAGTGGAAGAAGTCGGAGTCGGTTTGATGGAGAGCTGTTGAATACATGTTGAGGGTTCAATTCCGGAGGATTGGAAGACAGAGTTAATTGTGCCGATATGGAAGGGGGAGGGAGATGTTGAATATCCGGGAAATGACGCTCTTAAGTCATGTAATGAAGGTGCTGGAGAGGATTCTGGATGGGAGGAAAAGGAAGAGTGTAGAGATGGAGATCGGAGAAGAGCAGCAGGGGTTTAGAAAGGGTAGGAGGATGATCGATGGGATGTTCACACTGAGACAGCTGGTGGAGAAGAGGTTGGAGGTGCAAAGTGAGATGGCTTTGGGATTTGTGGACCTGGAGAAGGCCTACGACACTGTCCCGAGAGAGGTGGTAATGGCGACACTGAGATGGATGGGAGTGCTGAAAGCAGAAGTCAGGTTGGTGGAAGAGATGTACAAGGGAATGAAGGGAAGAGTCTTGGTTGGTCCTGGGATGTCTGAGGAGTTTCACATGAACATCAGTTTGAGGCAGGGAGGCGCTCTCAGCCCACTCATATTTATCATGGTAATGGAGTTGGTAAGCAGGAAGGTGAGATTGAGGGGTAGTATCGGGAGGATAATGTACATCGACAATCTGGCTGATGTGGTGGAGAGTAGGTGGGAGATGCTGGAGGTACTGGGGATTTGGAAGGAGGCATTTGTGAAGCATGGGCTGACGATATGTATGGAGAAGACTGAGTGATGTGGGTTGGGCAGCAGAGAAAATCAATGAATATCAGGTTAGAGAGGAAGTTGATCAGACAGGGAAATCGGTTTGAGTATCTGGAAGGAACAGTGACTGGGATTGGATTGAAAGTCAGAAGCAGAGGTGCAGAGGAGGATTCAGGTTTGTGTGAATGTGTGGATGATAGAGGATGTAATGGCAGACAGAAGGATATCAAGAAAATTGAAAGGGAAGGTTCTGATGTCGTGTGTAACTCCGGCCTACCTTGATGGCCTGGAAACGGTGGCATTGACAGAGAGAAAACACCAGACTAACAGAGGCTGCAGGTTTGCAAGAACAACTGGGTCAGGAGGATTGTGAGAGTGAAGAGGGTGGATAGAAGGAGGATGGATGAACTGAGGGAGGAGATTGGTGTGCAGCGGAGCTTGACGGGAAGGTTGGTCAAATGCAGGCTGTGATTGGCTGGACACAGTGTGGATGGGGGAAGAGAGAATGACAAAGAGAGCAGATAGATTGAGGGAGAAAGGTAGGAAGAAAATAGGTCGACCATGGTTGAGATGGGAGGATTGTGTGAGGAGGGATATATGTAAGGTAGAGGTGGTTTGAAAATGGGAGGGTGTTGGCTGAGGACAGGAGGCGGAGGAGTATCATGGTCAAGGCAGGGCAGAAGCTTGGTGCCATCGGACCTCATCTCTTATAAAGGGAAGAGTAGGAGAACACCAACAATAAGGTATCGGTTTCTGGAAAGACGAATGTGATTGGAAGACTCTGGAGAAGGTAAAGACGAGTAATGAAGTGGCAGAGGACTGCCAGGTAACCAACCAGCCTACGATGAGAAAGAACCTAGCTCTCTGCATCAGCTACGGGCCAAGACATGGAACTCACCTGAGGGCCATTGACCACTATCTTCAGGGGTGCGAGATGAGATGCCACATCAACAATGCACAGAAAACAATTATACTTAATGGTACTGTGAATGATCAATTATTATCCTATTAAGAGCAGAGAAAATCAAGAAAAGACTTGACCAACAAAGAATATCAAGGTGATGTCCATCTCTGGATACCAGCTTGGAGATCTGGTCAGCCCATGACATGTCTTGGGAGATCAGGACACCAAGAAGTTTCAAGGACTTCCTTTCACAAATAAGTGAATTCATGGTTTGCTAAAAATAAAGGTAAAGTACTGGAAGGTGAGGTCCCAGCATTGAACATCATAGTTCTGGTGACTGAACAGCTTCCTACTTTCTCCAGATCGACAGACATGCATGGGTGCTTCAGCCTGCCTGTATCTAAGATGAGGCATACAAGGAAAAGTCATTTTCAAAGTTGTAAAAAGGATTCTCCAGAGAATTAGAGAAGTCATTAATATAAACAAAAATGGGATTAGTCTCAGAGTATTGCCTTGAGGGACACCAGAATCGAAGGGGGGCCCAGGAGAGAGAATTCAGAGCTACATGCTGCATGCTTGTCAGCTAGTTAAGAGAGGACCTAAGTGAATACCACATGTGGATAGCAAAGTGATCAGGACGAGATCAGTGTCAAACAAGAGAGATTTCTCTGACCTCTTTGTTACTGTAAGTTTAGGGCATACATCCATTGTTGAGTTAGAATGAGCATGTCCAGAATGGAGTCACAGGGACAAAGTTTTTCCTGTTTTATGTATTGCCTGATGCATTATTTAATTTGGGATCATCTCGGAAAGCACAGCAATCTGCGTTACTTTGACCTTCCACATTTGGTGATCTGAGATTAGATCATTGTGTCACATTGTCTCCTGTATTCATAAATGAAGGCATCACCAAGTCTTAGTGGTTGAAAAATGTTTCAACCAACCAGTGGTTAAAATGTCAGATCTAAGAAATTCAAGTCAAGGCTTAGATCCAAAGTTTTAACCACAAGCTGGTGGTGCCTTCATGGTTGAATATGGATCTTCCCAATGACAAACAGTTTTTCCTGTTTTATGTATTGCCTGTTGCATTATTAAATTTGGGATCATCTCGGAAAGCACAGCAATCTGCGCTGCTCCTTCTTGTTTCATGTTATGTTTCAGACAGGTGAAATCTAATGTTGTAACTTTGCATGCTTTTTCTGGATTCTGTGATGGTCAAAGTCTGTCTCCAGTGAAAAACCACCGCAGAATATTTGCTGAAGCAAAAAGAGCTGGAATTTAGATTGGAAGAGGGTGGTAGGTGAGAGTAATGAGAGTTGTTTGGGAATAGGTAGCACTTAAAATTGAGGTTGAAAAAAACAGCCTTTTCTGTTGCTGCCACAATAAAACACATGTGAAAAAAGAAAGACACACACACTTTCTCACTCTCTCTCCCTCCCCCCTCCTTGATTTTAATGTAATTAATTACCTCCGTTAACGAAGGTGGACAGAGGTTATGTTTTCAGCCCTGTTTGTTTGTTTGTCTATGAGCAGGATATCTCAAAACATTATGGACGGATTCAGACAAAATTTGGTGGACAGGTTGGGTGTGTGACTGACAAAATGATTAGATTTTGGCTAAGATCCGGATCCAGATACTATAAAAAAATTTTTAATCTCATAAGTGATTATATTCACCATTGAGAGAAATGGCCAAAAACGATATTTCCAAAAGTTGTTGACGGGTTATAACAAAACTTGGCGGATGAGTTGGGTAGTTTACAAGAACAAGATGATTGGATTGTGGTTCATGTCTGGATGCAGATCCAGCGAATCAGCGGGATGCAGAACGTAAGCTGTTCAGCCTGGCGGAGGTATGTGCTCTACCTAATGCCGTTCTTGTTAACTATCTTGAATCTTGCGTTTCAGGCTTTACTCAGATTACCTTTATTTTGGACAACATAACAAGTCTGTGGAGGATTTTCATAAAAAGACTGAAGAATCCATTAATATGTTTCTCAACTGCACATCCGAATACTCTTTACGTGTTTGCGTCTACGACTTCAAGCTCAGCATTGACATGTCGGTAAGTAAACTATCATATTTTCTTTTTTATTATTGTGAAAACCACCACTCTTGTTACCTATTTAGCACAATTTTCATGATATTCGACCAAAACATTTTCTGACTGATTTTATTTTATTATTATTATATATATATTTTTTAATGTAATCCATTTGAATGCGTTTATGAGGAAGCAATTATACAATAGTGCGACATGATTGAATTGTCACTCCTGGATGATACCATGGTAAGCCCTCGGGAAGTTATTTTCATTGATTATCATTGTGCGATTGGTTTCAGGACATCAGTGAGCAAGTGACAAGTGAAGATCATGCTTTGCTTTAAACTTTGAATGAATGGTTACAAGAACACAACACTTGCTAAAACAAACTCACTTTCACATTGACATTGCTTATCAGGACCATTAATTCAGACATCCTGAATCGCAATGTAAACGAAGACACTGATCATCTTTTGCATCAGTCACGCAATGAATACAGTGCTTCACAATCATGCTTAATGTATACAATCTACCAATACCATCTGGAAAGATGGGCACCCAGGCAAAGGTTCCTGCAATATGGCAATGCTCCATAGCAAATTGTGACATACACACACTAGTTTATGGCTAAACATGGAATTAAAGTTGTCGACCACTGAGTTTATTAAAGGATTTGCGACAAGCAACTTTCACCATTCTCTAAGGGCTGGCAGGAGAGCCTTGAGGCATGCATACTCACCTCTGTCTGTGGACTGGATGTCACTGGGTTTGAATCCCAACCCATCTATAAATTGTCATCCTGGTGTTTCCAGGAAGGATGATACATCAATGTGTGAGCCGTCCCTCGGATGGAAATTAAGCTGGATTCTCGTCTGCCAGCATTAGTTGATAGATATTTTTTAAATCTCATGTTGGCATCCGTGAAGAGGAAGCGAGTTATCGCCAGGGTCCTAGTTAAATTACAGCTCTAACATACACGGGGCACTATATCAGCAGCACCGCCACACCCCTGCAATGAATGACGCTAACCCACAGCCATGTGCTGCATATGAATGACGATGACGATCATTCTCTAAAATGGACGGTGCCCTCAGAAGGTATATTTTGGACAATGCACCAACAATAATCTTCAATGTAAGACGGTGGTTCAATGAAAACTCCAGAAACAGGACGACCAAAGACATTTCTGCAAGTTGAAGGAATTCTAGAATAAAGTTGAAAAGAAGAGGTCTTGTTGGCTGGTAAATATTCGACACTTTCTGTGAATAAAATTAGTCAGCAAACTCTGTGACTGCACCTTATACATTTCTTTGTAATCAATTTGAAAATGTCTTCAGCAATGTTTATTTCATGTTCTTTAAAGTCAAGGTCTTCATTTGTCTCTTACTGCATTCTTCTGATGCCTGAAGCTCCTTTGATACAAGAAAGCATTGCAGATATCTGTTTTTACAAACCACCAGCAGCTCACCCAGGTTGAATAGACTCTTCAAGAATTCCACACTGAGTTACCATTCCGAATTCTAAGCTGAATGCTTACCTCTATTCTTTCATCCTTCTGTCTCCAGCCTGTCTAACTGACTCGCAGTGTCTGTCATCTCTTGTCTCTTCCTTCGGTCAATTGAGAGTGCTGCCTATTGTCACCTGAATGCTTTCTCCCATATCCACTTCCTACTTCTCCTCTTCCAGACTCCATTCACTCCACCCTTTTCCACAATCTTTTTATCCAGAAATCGACTATGTTTGCATATATAAAATACAAGCAAATACAACCCATCGCTTCGCTGGTGGGAATATTAAGGGGGTGAGGGGGGGGAGCAATAAGGAGGGGAAGGAGAGAGGAGGGAGGGTAGGGTGAGGGGAAGGAGGGTAGGATGAAGGGAGGGAGAAGAGGGAGAGAGGAGGGAGGGGAGAGCGAGGTGGGGTGGGGGAATGGAAGGCAGCATGAGGGGAGGGCAAGGGATGGCAGCGTGGGAGGAGGGTCAGTTCAAACAAAAGCACCATCCAGACATAACCACCGTCTGGATACATGCGGAGATAACCACCGTCCGGATACGTACGGAGATAAACACTGTCTGGATATGGGCGGAGATAACCACCGTCTGGATACGTGTGGAGATAACCACCATCTGGATACGTGCGGAGATAACCACCATCCGGATATGTATGGAAATAACCACCGTCTGGATACGTGTGAAGGTAACTCCCATCTGGATACGTACGGAAATAACCACCGTCTGGATACGTGTGAAGATAACTCCCATCTGGATACGTGCGTAGATAACCACCATCCAGATACATGTGGAGATAACTACCATCTGGGCAAAACCACTCCCATCTGGATACGTACGGAAATAACCACCGTCTGGATACGTGTGAAGATAACTCCCATCTGGATACGTGCGTAGATAACCACCATCCAGATACATGTGGAGATAACTACCATCTGGGCAAAACCACTGTCCAAATTCATCAAGGTAAGGCAGTCTGAAGGGAGGGTCCGTTTGGACATAACCACTGTCCGGACGACAGGTATACTAAAGGGGGAGAGGGGTGGAGGAGCGAGGAGGCAGGGAGACTGAGGAGGGGTGGGGGAGCAAGGAAGAAGGGAGGAGTAAGGAGAGGTGGGGGAGTGAGGAGTGGGGGAGTAGAGAGGAGTGTGGGAAGGGAAGGCAGGATGAAGGGAGAGAAAAGAAGTGTAAGGGGAGGGGAGGGGAAGGCAGTGTGAGGGAAGGGAAAGAGAAGGCACCATGAGAGGAGGGCAAGATAAGGCAGTGTGAGGGATGGGTCCAGGTGGATATAACCACAATCTGGGCATAACCACTGCCCAGATACGTCAAGAGAAGGCAGTGTAAAGGCACTGTCACACCTTGACGTTTTAGCCAGCAATGGCACCGTATAAAAATGTATGTAAAACGTTGGCATACGCTGAAATTTTGATGTTTTTTTTTCAAGTTTTGGTCGTATTCATAACGATTTGGTCGTATGCATAACGTATTAGTAACGTACACAGAACGTTTCGTTGTCTTATAGATAACTTATACCAATGAATGATTAGCGTGTTGTCGGCGTTCACAACGTTTGCCCAACGATAGTTTAACTTAGGCATAGCGCGCTGCACGTATCGCCGACGAACTCGTGGCGTAGCCTGTTGAAAACCTACCGCATGCCGATTTAAATCATAACCGCCTGAGAATTGGAAGTGTCAACCACGCAGTCACACCTTGACGATTTAGCCAGTGTATGCCGACCTCTGAAAAATGTGTCTAAAACGCTGGCACACGTCAAATACGGTATGGGTAAGTTGTGTATACATTAAGAGCACGCTGAAAAACGATGAAGTACGCTGTCATATTTCGTGGTACGTCTCGTACGTCGTGAAATTTCAAGCATGCTGAAATTTTACGACGTACTCGCCGTATGGCTCACACGTTCCGCTACGCTGGGAATAAGTTGTAGGCGTGATATGCGATCATTGACACACGTCGACAAAAGTTCCTTGCAAGTTACTCATAAGTCGAAACACGTCGAGGTAATGTTTAGCGTACCCGAAACTTATTTTCTCCGTCAAGGCACATTTTCTTTTTCTCTCCTTGGCTCCGTGAAGGCACGTGACGAAATATCTGAAGTTGTTGTTGCTGTTGTTTTTTAATTTTTTTATTTTTTAGTATATCACGAATTTTAAAATTTATTCGGACATTTGCTTTTAAGTTTCGACGTCGACGTGACAATATCCTCAAACAGAAAATATTCACAGAGGAGGAACAAAAATAAGACATGAGCAAACTGAAGAGGCAATCGGACGTGGCGTAACGGCACGTGACGAAATATCGGAAGTTATTGTTGTTTTTTGTTGTTTTTTTAAACGCTGCCAATACGCCATTATACGGTAGATGTAAATTAGAAACACGTTCAGTAAGTTAAGTGGTCGTCCGGAAGACGTCAATCAAATACGTCTACATACGTCAATATGCGTTGGAGGTACGTTACACATAAGTTCAAAGCACGTTACTCATAGGTTAGAAATAAGTTTTGGGTACGCTAAGCATTACCTCGACGTGTTTCGACTTATGAGTAACTTACAAGTAACGTGTGTCGACGTGTGTCAACGATCGCATAACGTGCCTCGACGTGTGTCAACGATCATGTAACGTGCCTACAACACGTTACTCATAGGTTATAAATAAGTTTTGGGTACGCTAATCATTACCTCAACGTGTTTCGACTTATGAGTAACTTACAAGTAATGTGTGTCTGTGTGTCAACGATCGCATAACGTGCCTACAACTTATGGCCAGCGTAGCGGAACGTGTGAGCCATACGCCGGCATACGTCGTAAAATTTCAAGCATGCTAAAATTTGAGGACAACCGCAAAGTACAACGATGAAAGCCAGCGTACTACGACATATGGCCGTGTTTTTCAGCGTGCTCTTAACGTATACAAAACTTACCCATAGCGTATTCAACGTGTGCCAGCGTTTTCGATAAATTTTTCATAAGTCAGCATACGCTGGCTAAAGCGTCAAGGTGTGACAGCGCCTTAAGAGGAGGGCAAGTGGAACCAGTGTAAGGGGAGGGTCCAGCCAGATATAACCATCGTCCAGACACGTATGGACATAACTGCAGTCTGGATATGTTCATGCCTGGTGTTGGCTTAATGATTAGGGTTGTGGGCTTGGGATGCTAGGATCCTGAGTTCAAATCCTTCTCATTTGTTGAATTAATACCAGGTGGGGTTGACTCTGCCTGTCATCCTTCCGAGGTCAGCAAAATGAAGGCCAGCTTGCTGATTTCCTATGTTGAGTGGTGACCTGTCCAGGATTGTGCTCAATAGCCAAGGAGACTGCTTAGGCAGCACCAACACTCTGCACAGAGTGTGGTCCCATTGGATGGATGGACACTTCAGAGACAGAGTGAGACAGAAAGAGGGGGGGAGGGGGGAGAGAGAGAGAGAGAGAGAGAGAGAGAGAGAGAGAGAGAGAGAGAGAGAGAGAGAGAGAGAGAGAGAGAGAGAGAGAGAGAGAGAGAGAGAGAGAGAGAGAGAGAGAGGTGGGGGAGAGACAGAGGGAGAGGGGGCAGAGATGGGAAGAGGGGAGGGGATGACAGGGGAAGGGAGGAGGGAAAGGCAGCAATTCCAGCAGATGCAAGTCCAGTTTAATGGCACACACATTGAAGAGTCACCCTGCCTGTGAAACACTGGGATGACAGTTTATAGCTGGGTTGGGATTCAAACCAAACTAGACAGCTTCAAGTAAGTGTGCGTACCTCTCGGTGATCCTGCCATGATGTGAACAAAATGTTTCATTTTTTTTCTATTTGTATTTAACTATGCCAAAGTGACTGCAAAACAATTGCGGGCCATCGCAGGTGAGTGGCCTCTGAACATTGTTCAAGTCGATCGTTATACAATATTCAGTGACAGTGTGAATATTGTAGAGCGTTCGCCAAGTGGCTTAAGCACTTCAACGAAATGGGTGATAAGGAACGGTTCACTTGGCATGTGATTAGCAATCATATTTAACATACACCTCCCAGAGATGCCCAGAATATCAAATATGTCCGAATTGGACAAATGAAAACTTTTTTTAGCAGTTGGAACTGCTGCTCAGTTCAATTCTAGAACTCTAATTTTGTAACTCGGCTTAGTTTAAAAGATTCTCGAGGTTATTGCATGTGCGGAAATGAAATAAGGCCACAAGCGCTGGCATCTCCGGGCATTTATAAGCATTGAAATGTATCCAACGATTTGTAGCTATGATGAACTAGGCTCCTCACTCATATTCAATAATATGAGTGAGTAGAGTGAAAAAAACTTTATCGTAAAGAAATCGTTGTGGCCTGTTCCAAGTCAAGGCCTGGCTGAACAGGCCAAAAAACATGGCAGCTTCAGACCCCAGCAAGGTAACCCAGGAGACACCTTAAAATCCCAGAGAGTGAGGTGGCTGAGGATGTGCCTGATAAAGGATAATTAAATAAGGCCGTTAATTATCTTCAAAAGGGATGTTTTAATTGACACAAATACCCAATTTTCACTCATGCACTTTCTTGGACTTCCCTTTGTATGCATGCAAAGTTTCAGGCTGCTCGGTTTCATGGTTTTGAAGTTATGGAGGAGACACACACACTGACACACACACACACACTGACACACACACACTTACACACACACACTGACACACACACACTCTTACACACACACACTGACACACACACACTGACACACACACTGACACACTGACACACTGACACACACACACACAGACACACACACACACAGACACACACACAGACACATACACACACACACACACACACACTGACATTTATTAGTAGAGATGTATATGGTTGCTAAAGGGGAAAGGAAAGAAAAGAGAAGTGAGTCAAAAAAAAGAGGAAGCACTACAAAGAATGAGGAGAGACAACGCAATTGGTAATTTAATACAATAGAATCGATAAACACAGCAATTTTTGCTTTGCGTTTTCTGCCTGAATAAATGAAAAACATATTACAGGAATCCAACATATGTTTTTCATTTGGACTTTCCTTGCTTTCAATAACTTTGAGGAAAGCAGAATCATGTCCATGCTGAGATACCCCTGGAATTGGAAGTTCGAATAAATAGTACTTGTATCATAGTGAAAAACATTAAAACGGAGGTTGGTTACAAACATTCCTACCAACAATGTGTTACCTTGGGCAAGGAACAATCTTCATACTCGCCTTCCCATAAACTTAAGTCATTTTCGAATCAGTGATGCAACCTTTTTGTTGTTCTAGTGGCAGCAACCTATGTTTCGATGAAAGGTTTTCATTGCCAAGTTTGAGTTTGATGTTTGGTGGAGTACAATTCAACTGTCATCCTGTGGATTTGCAGGCACAGCATTGTACCATAGAGTGTTCCGGCCATTCGATAGACATGTTAAGCTGGCTTTCTTTTTGATGACACTTACCTATGGACGTAAAAAGAAATTTCCACAATGCATTTTGCAAAAAATAGGCTATTGTGTGCCCAATTAATACTCTGTGGCCCAATCCAACATTTCTATCCTGGTCAATGTCTGCTTTGGCAGCAACCTGTAATCAAGTAGCAACTTATCCACAGTTAGAACGAGAGAGTTCATAGAACATGATACCCCCTGCAGTGTTTAAGTCTATACTTCAGTTTTAATAAAATAATGATGTTAAAGATCATTTTAAAAATTCTGGAAGTTTAGCACCATTGAAGCAGTCTTGTACACCACCCTTATACACCATCCTATTTAACATGTCTGAGTACGGCAAAACTGGAGGTTCTTGCAAGTGCAAAGAAGGCGATTTGTGCTCTACAGTGTTCAAGTATATAATTCAATTGAAATAAAATAAAGATTGTAAAAGTCATATATATAAATTTATTCCAGAATTTACCACCATTTTACCTCCACAGCATCGATTACACCACCCTATCGAACACATTGCATTAGTTATGTGTGCCTGTTGTTTGTGTCCTTTATGACGTCCTTAAAAACAGTCAGTTTCCTGTTTGGAATGATTTGTTTGACAGTCAGGCAGGCAGACAGAGTAAAAAAATATTACCTCACTCTGTGTGCAAGTGCGATCAGGACGGATTCAGAGTCAGAGTACTGTTAAACGGCAGGTTTGTTTTCCGATTCATGTCCAAAATATCACATTCAATTTAAAGAAGTCGTTCCTCGATCGTAAACTGACGTTTGTTTACAGACAGACGGATGGACATGAACCATTTGCTTAACCCTGCTTTTTGCTTCGTGTGCATGGGGTAACATCCTTGACTCATCTTCATGGAAGCACTAGACCCCAGCTTTGAAGAATGTGATGCATATGTTTCTCATTATTTTTAGGTACGGCTACGGATTGGATTGTACGTTGTATTCCTGTTGGACTGGCTCAGTACATTCCCTCAAGACCAGCTTCTTGTACTTTGCCTTGAAGACTTCAGCAAAAACCCTGTGGTCTTCATCAGAAAAATCATCAACTTCCTGCAGCTTGGTAAATCAACATTTTACTTATAAGGAAGTTGTTTATTTATTATGCCAAACCTTACATCAACTGATGATGTGTGCATTATTGTAAGATTTGGAGACATTTTCCAGTCGAAACAGCTTCCTTCAAAATGCAACTATAAACTGTGGCCTGTAAAACCTGCAAAGGCCAAGAAATATACATTTTTATATTGTTGGGATTGAGCTGGAATGCAAGTGTTAATCTGTATTCGTTTGTTTTCTTGACGTTCTCCAAGCTTTTATAGAATTTTTATGGTTGCATTTTTGAGATCTGGCCAGGGTATCGGCATTTTTATGGTTGCATTTTTGAGATCTGGCCAGGGTATCAGCATTTTTATGGTTGCATTTTGAAGGAAGCCTTAGGAAGCTGGGATTGCATATTCAAATGGAATATTAATGAGATAATTTGTAAATTTTCCACTAATGTCCTTACAATTCACGTAAAAGTAAATTAATGTCTCCTAATGTTCTTTTCCTTCATCTGATACATGTGCAGGCTCCTCATTGAAGCTCAGATCACTGTAATTTGCGTTGATCAACAACTCAAAGTGGAGCTTGTACATTAATTACATGCACGAAAAAGACACCAATAAACATCATGATACTTTAATATGAATAAAAGGACATTTGTAGAAAAAGGAAAATACATCACATAGTGCAGGGGATTTCAACCTGCATTCGGAGCTTCTTCAGCCATGGTTTTGAATGAGAATGACTCATCTTCATGGACAGGCCAACCTGAATTTAAAAAAAAAGACATTTTCAAACTGGAGAGTTCATAGAACACAATACCTCGCACAGTGTTCCGGTATATACTTCAATTTTAATAAAAAATAATGATTTTAAAGAATCTAAGTTTAGCTCTACGTAAGCAGTCGAATACATCACCTATATCTATACTAATAAAAGGCAGTGTGTGTGTGTGTGTGTGTGTGTGTGTGTGTGTGTGTGTGTGTGTGTGTGTGTGTGTGTGTGTGTGTGTGTGTGTGTGTGTGTGTGTGTGTGTGTGTGTGTGTGTGTGTGTGTGTGTGTGTGTGTGTGTGTGTGTGTGTGTGTGTGTGTGTGTGTGGGTCGTTGATTGTTATATCTTCATATTGGGTTTCACAATGTGAAATGGAATTCTACCAGGGTAGGCTCAAAGTATCCACCTTCATTTCAGTAAGGGGTCATGATTCATGGACCAAGCTGTGAAGTTTCTGTTCTCAGAGTTTTGTGCCGAGGGCTCTCTTCAGGATCGTCGCTGAGCCCCGGCAGCTTCCAACTGTCATTCGTTTGTAATAATATTCCCAGGGATGGTTTTCAGCTCACCTGTAAAGTACTTCTGGGGAGCTTATGGGATGGCACGTCGTCCGTCCATCTGTCCGTCCACAAATACTTGCAACTTCTTCTCAGAAACTACACATATGTTTTCAATGAAATTTGACCACAACCTTCATCACCCATGATGGCATAAAAAGACAAAAACAGGGTCTGAAGGGGTCTACAGAGGGAGTTTACGGGGGGGGGGAGTGGGTTGCCTCCCCAAAGAGGTACTTGCTTTCTTCTTAAATGATACACACAATTCCGATGAAACTTCATGACAACCTTCATCATATATGATGTTCCAAAGATTGTTCATGGCATTAAAAAAATCTGCTCGAAGGGTATTTAAGGGGGGTTGTCCCCCAAAATATGTATTTGCTTTCTTCTCCAAAACTATACATCCGATGAATCTTGACCACCATCTTCACCATTCATGATGTACGAAAGTTTGTTCATGACATTAAAAATATTTGGCGTCTAGGAGGGTCGATGGAAAGAGGGGGATTTCCCCCCAAAATATGCATTTGCTTTCTTCTCAGAAACTACAAACAATTCCAATGAAACTTGACCACCATCTTCACCACCCATGAGGTACTAAAGTTTATTCATGACATAAAAAAAAAATCCATAGGTCGAAGGGGTTCTAAATGGGGGAGGGGGGCGTTGTCCCCCCAAATATATATTTGCTTTCTTTTCTGAAACCACACACACAATTTCGATGAAGCTTAACCACAACCTTTATCACCCGTCGTGTACCAAAGTTTGTTCATGGCATTAAAAAGAGTCCATAGGTATTTACTTTCTTCTCCATTATATAGTTTGTGGGTCATCCGTGCCTACCAGTGGTTGCCTGGTTATCTTATCCAGCCTCTAACAGGTGAGCATCCAGAGGTATTGCCGCTCTGTTTAATATCTCTGTGAGGTTCTTTGTAATAATTCCTGAAGGTCCAGCTATCACTGGGACAACTTTGGCATTCTTCAGCTTCCACGATCTTCTCACTTCATTCTTGAGGTCTTGGTGTTTGGTCATTTTCTTGATTTCTGCATCGTTTAATCCAAAATCACTGCTCTTAACACCTCAATAAGCAATGCCTTCCTTCTCTTTTTTTTTTTTGTCCCGAAGTATGATATCTGGTCGCAACGCTTTGTTTTCAATGTTCATGCTCGATGGAAGCATTAGTTTGTATGTGAGCGGTAGGTACTTCCATGTTTTCAGTGATTACTTTTGGTTCATGTTCTCACAAATTTTCTGGAAATGGGACATCAAAGTTTTTGCAGATGTGGCAGCAGATTATATTATAAACTCTGTTTTATTGTGGTGTGTACAGCTGTTCTGACATGAGTTTGTTTTTGTGTATGTGTGTGTGTTCAGTCATGAAGCATAACATATCATTCTCTTGACTAACCCCACCTCCACCCCTCACCTTTCTCTCTTCTTCTTTTTCATACTCTCTCTCTCTCTCCCCCCCCCTCCTCACATCTCTCCGTCCCACCATATAGCAATGTTTGGTGAGGCTTAGCTCTCCCCACATCCCCCCTTCCTCGCTCTTTCCCCCTTCCTAGCTTCCCCTCCCTCTCTCAGCCCCCTACTTTATACCCTCCTGTCAGCGGAGCGACGGATTGTATTTGCATATATATATATATATATATATATATATATATATATATATATATATATATATATATATATATATATATATATATATATATATATATATATATATATATATACGAGCCTGGTGTTGGCGTAGTGGTTAGGGCAGCAGCTTGAGATCCAAAAGGTCCTGAGTTCAAGCCCCGTTGGGCCACTGAATTAATACACCAGGGGGTTGACTCAGCCTGTCATCCTTCCGAGGTCGGCGAAATGAGTACCAGTTTACTGGGCCGGTTTATACCCCGGTTAAAATAGGTGTACCATATCCCTGTGTTGTAAGAGACGACCAGGGTTGCGTCAGGAAGGGTATCCGGCGTAAAACATGTGCCAAATCACGATGCGGATCATACGGATGATCCGCTGTGGCGACCCCGAACGGGAGCAGCCGAAAGAAGAAGAAGAAGAAGAAGAAGAAGAAGAAGATATATACAGTAGACTAGGTGTAAGTCAGCAGCGTGTAACTCGTCACTTCGCCTAAGTCGGCAGCGTCAAAAAGTCCCGAATTTATCTCATGTTAAATCCCTTTGAATAAAGGGTCATCCATCTGTAAGTCGTCATCTCTAAGTCGTCACTTCGTCTAAGTCGTCAGATGTTGTCCATTCCCACGTAATGGAAACTCAAGTAAATTACCACTCCTAACTCGTCATACGGAACTGCTGCCTCGTGAGAAGCCCGGTTTCATGGAATCGTGATGCTCGCTCATTGGTTTACACCGCCAGTGATAGGCTATTTATAACTGCGTACACACGTTGATCGCACTGCAGGCAGGACAATGGCGACTAAGCGTAAGGTTCCAACTAAAACCTACCAAGAAAAATACGACATTATCCAGTTTTGTGAGGCAAATCCACTGATGAAGAAAACAGACATAGCTGAGAAGTTGGACATCAAACGACAGACATTGAATGATATCTTGAAGAATAAGGGCAAGATATTTGGACAAGTGGAGAAGATCGTGAGGCCGGGGGAAGTGTGAAATGTGTGAAATGTGTGTCCTTTGAAGATGTCGATGATGTGCTCATCATCTGGTTTCGGCAAATGTTGGCTCAGCCAAATATTCCGTTTCGGCCGATTCGGCCAAATATTCGGCCGATACTGTCTTTCGGTGGAGGATTGCCCAGACAACATCATGGAATACAATGACCGGTTTGAATCCTTTCTCATGCACCAGATGCCCAAGAGTTTGAGGCAGTCAAACATAACGGATTACTTCGTGAAGAAGTAAAGGATCGATCGAGCTTAGTGTTGAAGTCCGATCATGGTTTTATATTGGCTTGTTTTGTACATTACCGCACTCACTTACACATAGGCATTGAGTGGTAATCATCACCACGATGACTGTGTGTCATGTAATTTGTCACCATACCATCACCGATGGTATACGAGTTGTCTTACAGAGTTGTTCATTATCTTTACTTTTTATAAACTGATTCATGAATTCCATCTTTGCTAGATCACTTTCCAACTCACCAATGAACCCCCACCTATGCCCCGAGGATTGTGTTTTCCTTTTGGCACAATAGCCGGCTCTCACACATATGTGTCCAGGCCACGCGCGACTTCATCCTTCACCCCACAGTCATCATGAATGTTCGCATACGCGTAAGTCGTCACATTTCTAAGTCGTCACTTTTTTCTCGGTCCCGATGGTGACGACTTACGCCTAGTCTACTGTATATATATATATATATATATATATATATATATATATATATATATATATATATATATATATATATATATATATATATATATATATATATATATATATATATATATATATATATATATATATATATATATATATATATATACAGTAGACGAGGCGTAAGTCGTTAGCTTAAGGCGTAAGAGATAGGGGAGTTAGCAGAGAGAATATGTTATGCTTTGTGAACAACACACACACACACACACACACACACACACACACACACACACACACACACACACATTAGTGCTTGGCCGATGTCGGCAATTTTTGAGGAATCAGCAGATTGGAGTCAGTGTGATTACCGACTGCAGTACATACTGCATACAACCCTAAAACCTTGAGTAGCTTTCACCAAAAAACAACGTTGCATTCACAGAGACGTTTCAGGGATATGTGCACAAACATTAATCTTTATAAACAGCTGCGTGTGATGGGTGTAATTCATCTTAGTTTAAGAGATTCTTGAGGTTATGGCATGTGCGGAAATGAAATAAAGCCATGAAGACTGGCGTCTCCAGGCGTTCATAAGCATTGCACTGTACCTCGTGATTCATAACTCTGATGAACAGGCATTCGATAGTATGAGTGAGGAAAGTGAAAAAGAAACTTTATCATTTAGAAATTGTCATGGCCTGTTCCAAGTCAAGGCATGGTAGAGCAGGCCATAAAACATGGTGGCTTCAGACCACAGCGAAGTAACCCAGGTAACACCTTAAGACCTCATATAGAGCGAGGTGGCCGAGGTTCGCCTGTTAAAGGATATAATTAAATAAGGCCATTAATTAGCTTCAAAAGGGATGTTTTAATTAACCCAAACACCCAATTTTCACTCTTGCCCTTCCTTGGAGTTCCCTTAGTATACATGCAAAGTTTCAAACTGCTAGGTTTCATAGTTTTGGAGTTATGGAAGAGACACACACACACACACACACACACACACACACACACACACACACACACACACACATAATAGTACGATACATTTATATATATATATATATATATATATATATATATATATACATATATATATATATATATATATATATATATATATATATATATATATATATATATATATATATATATATATATATATAAAGATCCACCCACATCTCTCACCTGTGAATGGAGGGAATAGCCAATCAGCTCTCACCTAATCAACTAAACCCAGGTGTCTCAGATTATATAAATAATTAACTCCTCCCACACTCCTCAAGCCGAAGAAGCTGCATAAAGTAACCCAACAAGACTTACACAATGTCAGTGCTACGCTGTTTCGAACCCTTCCCAGAGTTCCTCAACAACTGTAAAGACGTTCACACATAGTACACACATGAGAATCCCAATGTTATACACCCCCTCAGCTACCGGACAGGTTTCATCACTTGTTGGTGAATCATCAGCAATAGCGAAGACAGCAATTCATACCAAAGAGGCTCCCAAGCGTGTACCACGTGCAAACGTCAAATGCAGTCAATGTAGAAATAAAGAAAGACTCACCCACATCTCTCACCTGTGAATGGAGGGAATAGCCAATCAGCTCTCACCTAATAAACCAACTGCTTTTGACGTTTGCACGTGGAACACGCTTGGGAGCCTCATTGGTATGAATTGCTGTCTTCGCTATTGCTGATGATTCGCCAACAAGTGAGGAAACCGGTCTGGTAGCTGAGGGGGTGTGTAACATTGGGAATCTCATGTGTGTACTATGTGTGAACGTCTTTGCAGTTGTTGAGGAACTCTGGGAAGGGTTCAAAACAGCGTAGCATTACCTTGTGTCTTCTTGGGTTACTTTATGCAGCGTCTTCATCTTGAGGAGTGTGGGAGGAGTCATATATATATTGTTGCGGATTTCGCGCCCGCCGGCGTGCTGACGGCCACGTAACTCGAATCGCGGCACGTCGCCCACCGGATGGACAATCCAGTCGTGACCCTCTCGGACTAACGCCGGGAACCAGTCACGGGTGGACCTTTCGGTCTCACCGCGATCGAGCCAATCAGCCCCCGCGTGGGATAGGGTTGCTCGCCAAATTCGACCTACCTAAGTACCCACGCGGAGGGTAGACCGGGCGATCGCACCTCGCCGCAGGTCGACTTCGGACACGGGCCACTTAAGCGACCCGTTCCGTACTATCAGAATAACCGAGCGGTGTTATCGTCGACCTCGACGGTTCGATTAATTATCGGGCGTATTCAGCCCACTACCAACCCTTTACGTGAAGCAAGATGAAGCAAGGGAGAAATGACGAAGCGAAGTGGGAGAACAGTTCAACACAAAGCACATTTATTCGCGATGAACGGAAAGCGCACATATACAATTCCACCAAAAGCACACAGAAAAAAGAAAACACAATTCAATTTACACAAAAAGCAAATATAAAAGCGAAAACACAATGCAGAGCTAATACCGACTACCGAGCACACGGCAACACTTATACAATTCTACTTCACAGACGGCGCCGACAACACATACCCAAAACCAAGGAAAAGAATACCCTCAAGGATGAGGCGGGCCTGAGGCCGAGACCGGGTCGCGCCTACCCGTCTGGTGATGAGACGCGGAGCGGCGATGGCGCCTCAACTCCGCGGGCCTCGCGGACAGTGTCTGGTAGGGGGTGGGAAAGGGGCCCCCTTGGTCGCACTATCTCAGCGCGGGGGGAAACAGGAGGGGGTTGCTGATGCTCGGGGTATAGAGGATCTTTATTATCCCGCGACGAGCGTCTCCACCTCGGCCAGGTCGCGCTGTCGGCCTCCCTCGGGTGCAGCTTCCTGCACAACGCGAGCACCCCCTCGTCTGGTGTCGCCGCCTTTCCACAGCTCCGTCCCCTCCGTTCCGACTCCAACGCACACGACGAGCAGCTCCACCGCCCGCGAAGTCTTGACTCTCTGTTTCCGACTCTCCTACTCTCCGCCTCTGGACTCTCCTGACTGACGAACACGGTCCTTTTATCAGCCCCGTAGCCTCGCCCTCTCATCTTTGACCCCCTCCCTTCGACCTTTCACCTCGCTCCCCATTGGCCCGAGAAAAAGTGGGCGTGAAGGCTTTTTGATCCATAAATTTGCATATATCGATCGCCCTGGGGGCGGGGCCAATTCACCCCTCGCTCACCGATTGGACGGCAAAAAGTGGGCGTGTGTCGTTTTTGATCCGTTTTTGAAGCACAAAATCCGTGATTTTGTACACGCTGTTCGACGCGCGCCCTGCACGAGTCCAACACCGGTACCCACAGCGGGGCAAGAACGGTGGCGATGCTACGGTTGCGAGGTGTGACGGGAAGGTCGTGGCGGTTGTGGTGAAGCGGCGTTGTGGTTGGTGGTTGATGTTGTGATTGTGGTGGTAATCATGGCGGTTGGTCCAAAATAAAGATAGTAAAAGAAAAACGGCTATCCTGAAGAGTCGCAGCACGCATAAATGACATGTATTCCCACTAGACAACGGGTTTGGGCCTAACTACACATGTACTTACCGAGATACCTCACCTAAGGGACCTGAATGGTGGTTTGCGAATTTGGTAACCACAACAATATATATATATATATATATATATATATATATATATATATATATATATATATATATATATATATATAAATATATATAATGTTCATCACCTTCCATTTCTGAATGAAAAATGCTCAATTAAATTTTTCAGGCATTAAATTAGAAAAAACAACTTTGTTCAGAATATCCTGGAAAATGAAAAAAAACAAACAAAAAAAAAACCTTTATATCGATCCCTATATATCATCATTTTGTATTAAGCTTTGATGGAAAAATATTTTCTGAGCATTTAAACATTTTAATGACTTTAATGCTAACCCTGAGTGCAATAACATATTCCCAAAAAAAGAAGCAAAGATGACTTTTCACATGCTTTCTTTGCAGGACCAGTGGATGAAATGACAGAATATGCCATGGTCTCTGCTCGTCCCGCAAACTCGAGAAAACCTCATGCCAAGACCTTGGGAGACATGTTACCAGAAACGTTTAAAATGCTCACTGAATTTTACACTCCATTTAACCAAAAACTCGCACAACTTTTCAATCATGACTCTTTTAACTGGTTGTAAAAGCGAATCGTTCCAGAAGCAGATTAAAGCTATAAAAGGAGAATAACTCCGGAGGAAAGATGATGAATCTTCATTGTGCGTCACATTGGTTTTGCCTTTCACAATCGAAACAATAAAGATAGTTGTTTGAAAGAATCTTTGGAAAGGTGTTGGGGGTAACATTGATGATATGTTTTTATTTCCACAAGTTTTCTAAGCAAAGTAACACTGTCGTGGGTTGAAACTACAAATACGCTCAGTCTTGAAAATGCCACACTCTCGGTTGGCGTTGTGATACTGTTCGAGCACACGAGTTTTTGGATTTTCTACGAGTTCAGGAATTTCATCACAAAGTGATGGCACTGAGGGATGCCTGACGGCATTTTGCCATGCCATATATGCAGACACGGGTACTGCTTTGAACACCCGAGTCTAATGTTCAGCTCACCTGCATCAGGTGTTGTTTGCTGCTGGAGGTTCAAGAGAAATATAATACTATTTTGATGCATTATTTGGTGTGTGTTTGTGTGTGTTTCACATTCATTGGGGGATGCTTTTCCTCCATTAATGTTAAAAAATGACTGACCGTTGTGTTTCAAGTTACAATGAGCTATTAGCTGTACTGCTATTATTTGATTGGCTTTTATCTATTGCTGTATTTTAATATTGTTAATCAATGTTTTAGTGATAATTAACTGTATTCGGCTTGTTCAGAGTTACAAGCACAACTGTTATCGGTCATTAATTGACTTGCATGTTCATTTTTCTAGAATAATTTCTCAGTCGTGCAAATGGAGAATTTAAGCTGTAATACTGGAAAAATCTCACAACAGCACTGCATCTCTTCTTTTACTTTCACAGAAGTTTCATTGCAATGTCTTAAGAGTCGATAATAAAGACATTGAAAAGATCTGAGAATTATTACATGCACATATACATATACATGCTTGTGCCACTAAGGCTGGTAGAATAGCCAAGAGGTATGCACTCTCTGTTCTGATCTATCTCGCAATGGTTTGAATCCCGGCCAGCTATAAACTGTCATCCTGGTGTTGCACAGGCAGGGTGATACATCAATGTATTCACCGTCCACCGGAGGGACGATAAGCTAGAGGACCAGTGTGCTAGCAGTGATAATTATTGACTAATCAAGGATGTTTGGGATTTTTTGGTTCAGTTTCTTCCAAAAGCACCAAATTTAGCCCATATGTTGCCCATACTATAATTTTTCGATTTTAGACGGGTGCCCCCCGGGGCCGCCATATTGGCGAAATCCAATTATGGCCGCCATCCGGGTTAGAGGTCAATCGTAGTTAAAAAAAATCAAAAGGACTAGAATCATGAATAATGCCACTTTTTAGGGGTTTTCGGGGTCAGGGAATCTGATTCTGATCTCATTTTGATGATTTCAGGTCATGGTCACCCTATTTTGGGTTCAAAGGTCAAAGATCAAAAGTGGTACTACTAAAAATTCAACAAAAATTATTCAGGAACAATTTTTATTAAAATACTTCGGGAATAACATCTGCTGACAAAATGCCGCTAAGTACGCTCAGGACATATCCGTGGAACTCGTCCAGTGAGAATTTGCCCTGAGCTTAACTATCTATATTATCCACATCGTGGGTGATGAAGACCTTGAGACGGCTGTTGGTGGGTACCACCAGCTTGTGATTCTATTAAGGTCTGAAGAGAGAGAAGAGCCTGCTGCTTGCTTATCGAAAGAATGAGGGATGTTATGGCAAAGGGTGGAGTCATCAGCAAAACATTGCAAAGGAATGGTTATGTCATCAAGCATTCAAGCAACAGGCGGTTGACCAATTGACATCACGACGATGTTTTTTCCAAATATTTGTAATACGAGCTGATCAGACTGTGCATATAGTTACTCTGATGAGCCAAGCTTATACAGGAGCCCCCAACTCATAGGATTAGTTGAGAACAGATAAAAATGGAATGAGTGAGTTCACTCGGTTGTTACAAAGCAGTTCGGCTCCAACTGTTCAGTTCGTATATTAAATATGCCTGGTGTTGGCTTAATGGTGAGGGTGGTGGGTTTGGGATCCGAGGATCCTGAGTTCAAATCCCACTAAGCTGTTGAATTAATACCAGGTGGGGTTAACTCTGCCTGTCATCCTTCTGAGGTCGGCAAAATGAGTGCCAGATTGCTGGTATCCTGTGTCGGGGTGGTGACCCGTCTAGGATTGTGTCCAATAGCCAAGGAGACTGCTTAGGCAATACCAACGCTCTGCACAGAGTATGGTCCCAATGGATGGATGGATATACCCTGCCCCTGCCCCACCAAGCCTACTCATTTCCAAATTTCCAGTTTTTCCTTTCTGACAGTTAGTTTCTGCATCCATATTATGCACCCCTGCATTCTCCCCAACACTGCTCATCCTCACCTGCATCCCCACCCACATCCATTGGTGTCTGTCTCCCCCTTCTTGGCATTTACCCCTTTCCTTTCTGCTGTTTCTTTTGTTATGTTGCATCCTGATCCATTCCATGTTCTAGCACCTCCACGAGCCTCGACTCTTGTGCACAAAAAATTGCTTCAATAGAAATTTGTGATGGAAACACTTAATTAGACTCATGATTTGTATGGAAAAAGATCTCATTCGGATACCAGAATGACTCTGTCTATTAATCATCCTCGAGTCCAAACTGGGTTTGGAAGAACAGCATAATCTGAGGGTTCTCAGGAATCCAAATGGAAATTAAAAAAAATGTGATTCATTTTCATTTCCTAACTTGTCAACCATTTAGACTGAACCTGTCATCCTGAGATGTGAATGTAATGGCAAAATGCTTTTTATGGATTTTGACATTTAATGCTGTTTGCCAGGCAAGTCACGTACGTGTCAATTAAATCCCCAAGGTAAAACATTTGAAGAACCTTTTTCATAGCCAATCCCAGCTTCCTGCTAATTTTCTCTGCAGTCTTTCAACTCTGCTCATACAAATCCGTATGACGCTGCCCATGCTGATCCAACGAAAGAATTAACTTTGATTTGTGTGATCGAAACGACTTTGTCCCGACAGAATGTTCAGTTCTTCAATCATGACACCTGAGATCCAGTAATACAATGAGTATGAAAGACATTATTGAAAAGGCAAAAATCGACCAGTTTGGTGCAATAAAATGCTCTTACCCTTGACAACTTGTAGAAAGTGAACAGGTAATAATGTATACAACAATTGGCTCGATGGCATTGTAGTTCATTTTCGGACATCATTTTCCTTTTCAGAGTAATCCAGAAAAATAAGTGAATCACTTTGTTCGAAATTACACGCTTTGTATTTGAGTCATGACCCTAAGTGGACGGACCTTTTGATCCCGTGCACGACAAATGTGAGTTCAACTGGACGAGCAAAACTCGATAATGACCAACAAATAAAGGATGTTTTGTCGCAAGTCTCATGAAAGTCCCACCGTGATTATTTCAATTTAATAATGTTAAAGGAGATGGACCGAAGACCATCTATGGTGTAATCGTAATAATGTCCCCTACGGAAGACTAATCATATTATTACTCTTGGATTAATTTAAAAATCATAATCGTGTTCAATATCCCCGCAACACGTATACTCGACAGAAATGGCAAGAATATACTTTGTCAATAAAACCAGAAGCAAACAAAATGAGACCATTAGATTTGTCATTGCTATGACGAAGCATTTGTCCTGCTCTGAAATGCAGTGCCTCAAAATTTGATCACGTCACTCATCAAAAACTCAATGAAGGAGGGAGGGAGTCAAGGAAGCGATCACGCTACCAACTGAGTCGTCCGATCAATCAATCCATTGCTAAAATCGAGCTTTTCATGAATAAACAAAATCTTAAAATTCTTTATCAATCTCCCTTTGGTTGTTGTGATGTTGCTGCCAAATCGTGAAGGTGGAGGCCAGAGTGAAGTTTTGTTGGACTGTTTTGCTAATAATCATTTTCTTCGTTTAGTTTGGGTAAGGGGAGCCAGTGAAGGACCATCTCTTTATTATGTAATCACTTAAATGGCACAATTATGACCACACCCAACAACCGTTTACCAGGTAGCCAAGAACGCCGGACCCAATCTGGCTAACTGCAAGGATGTCGAGTCAGAGTCAGTCCGGCATCGTTGGCTACCTCCCTCCAGATATAATATCCTTCCAAACCTCTTTCCCATTTCTCCTTTACTTTTTCAAAATCACCTGTCCTATTTTGTCCCCTGCCCCTCCTACAAGGTTGGAGATGGGGACATTAAATTGAGTTCCGTCTGACCAACCGATCATCTGTCCATGTACTTTTCTGTACGGATTAAAAAAATCAAAACAGTTGAATGTTTAGCTTTCATATTGCAGATATCTGTTCCTCATGACATTAACTCAACCCAATTAGATCATGGCTGGAATTGGCTCAATTATGTTGCCAAGGCAACCATCTCAGTAACTTGGCTTGTGTACACGATATTTCAAAAACCGTTGAACATTCAGCTTTCATATTACACAGATGTATTCCACAATTCACCCAAAAGGTTGGGTACTTAGAGTTTCAGCTCCTCGTCTCTTTTATCTTCCCCGTTATCTTTCTTTCCCTCAATTTCTATTTTCCCAATTAACCCTCTCCCGTCCTCCCTATGCATACAAAATACCGTACATCATTTAATTCTAAGGTATGGATAAATTCCCAATATTTTATTGAACCTTTGCAAGAAGGCATTGTGGTCATGTTAGGGTTAGGATTTAGGGCCAACTCTAAAAAAAAACCACACAAGAATGTGAAAATTTTCCACCCACCTCCCTCTTCCACTGATCCTCTCAGCTTTGAGATATCTCGAGTCAGAAAAGACTCGGTTTTAAGCACAATAGGTTTTTTGTTTGCTTTATTGTGGTGTAATGCTCTGAAAAAAGGGCAAATCATCATAAAACCTGAGATTTGACTCAAGTAAGTGAGCACAAGGCATTTTATTGTGTCTCAGGTCCTCATTCTAATCTTGCTTTACATGCCGAATACTTTGTTGCCAAAGCACAATGAAGCGCGAGGCCTGTACACACTATGAAACTTTTCTGCAACTTCTGGGAAGCTGTTCGCTGAGCAATATTAAAAATCCATAAGTTGAGCAACTTTCAGTTGTGTCACATGATATCGCCCAGTGGGATAGTTGGCGGGGGAAAAGTAAGTCAGAAAAATTGCAAGAAAAATAGCATAAAATACAGCACCGGTGCTCTACATTTTGCAATGTACCTGAAAGTTCACAAATTTTTCAGCTACTCCTCGTACACAATTGAAACTTTGTTGCACGACAAAAAAAAACACTTGCAGGAAGGTTGCATGATACACACAGGTGTTTGTGGGATTCCAAAAGGACATGGATATTGGACACAGCAGAAAACCTCCACAAGAGCGAATATGAGATCTATTTGTAACATATGCAAATAAGGTGTTAGCAATTTGGACCACAATTTATACGACCACCACCCCTCAATGGATGTTGGACAATTTCCCTTCCCCTTCCTCCCCTCATTGCTTTATCCTCCAAAACTCCTTTTTTCTCTCCATGCTTCTCCTGCATTCTCAAATGCTCCTTTCCCTACTCTCATCGCATTTCTCCTTTTTTCAAGTTGAGGTTTCTCAATTTAACTCCCAATCCGAGTGAGGAAACTACCTGATTGAAAAGCAGTGTTGTTGGAATTCCTTGTTTAAATAACCTCACTTACTATCCATCCATCTATCTCGCCGTAAAGCTGCAAGGGCTTAGGGTCCAACAATGAAATTCAATTATGTTACATTTACTCTTGGATGATATACTCGTTTTACTACTCGTGAAAGATCTTGAACTTGTGCTCTGCCTGGATTATTTGCCTTATTTGATCTATTTTATCAGATTGGTGAAGCTAGTTGATGTATTTTCTGTAACTGCTTCCTGGTTGCTGTTCTGCCTGCTTATATCTGGCATTGTTAAGTGCAAGAACGTCTCACAGCCTACAAGGCCTTTGTCCGTAGCTAAAGGCCCGGTCACACCTTGACGTTTTAGCCAACGTATGCCGATTTTTGAATTTTTTTTCTAAAACGCTGGCACACGTTGAATACGTTATGGGTAAGTTTTGATAACATTGAGAGCACGCTGAAAAACACTGCCATACGTCGTTGTACGTTGGCTTTAAACGTTGTACTTTTTGGTTGTCCTCAAATTTTTTCATGCTTGAAATTTCACGACGTATGCCGGCGTATGACTCATACGTTCCGCTACGCTGGCCACAAGTTGTATGCACGGTCTGCGATCGTTGACAGACGTCAACACATGCTACTTGTAAGTTAATCATAAGTTGAGACATGCCGAGGTAATGTTTAGCGTACCCGAAACTTATTTCTAACCTATGATTAACGTGTTGTTGGCACGTTACGCGATCGTTGCCACACATCGACAGACGTTACTTTTAAGTTACTCATAGGCTGAAAGACGTCGGTATAATGGATCGTCCTTGCGTCAGCGTCCACGGCCACGGCCAGGACACTTATTTGCAGCATTCTTCAAACTTTTCTTCGGCATGACGAGGATGTTCACACTTCGATGTCTAGCTTGGCTATGATTCCAATTGTCCATCGGCAGCGTCTATTTAAAATAGTTGAGTTTGAGCGTTTTAACACATTCAGAAGAAACGCTTCAAATTTCAAAACCTCAGCGTCAAAAAACAAAGGCGAGTGACAGAAATTTAAATCGTTCATTGTAAACAATGAAACCAGCTGAGTGGCACCGTTTAAAAGTCGTTGAGTGTAAAAAAATCCAATTGTTGAGCGCAAGCGTCTACTTTCAATAGTGGAGATGCAGCCATTTAAATCGTTGAGTGGCAGCCTATGAATAGCAAACCCTACGTCACCGGTAAAGATAAACTGCCGCACAATATGGATGTTAGGCTATCGTTGGGCATAGTTTGTGAACGCCGGCTTCACGATAATTATTCGTTGGTATACCGTATCTATAAGTAATCAAAGTGCTCTATGCACATTATTAGTTCATTGTGCATTTGTCCAACCCGTTATGAATAGACCCAAATCGTAAAAACAAGCTATAGCTCATTGTTGAAAAAGCCCCATAAAAAATTAGCCGCGAAGAACTTCGAACAATGGTGAAAAGATGTCTCCTACCCGTGGACACGCGGACGCAAGGAGGATCCATCATAACCCACACCCTCCCCCTCACACTCACCTACTACTGCCAACATGAACACACTACTACTAATACTAATACTGATACTGATACTGATACTGTTACTGCTGACATGGACATCGACTCAAAAAGGACTCGAAAACACTGTTAGGTTTCCCCTTTTATGAGCAGCATTTTTATATACCAATTCCCAAAACCGCTGGGAACACGTCTTTATATGGCAGTTGTAAGCTAGAAACACGTTCTTTTTTTATTTTTTTTGTCGACCGGAAGACGTCATTGGAATACGTCTACATACATCGATGTGTGTTGGGACTACGTAAAGGATTGGTTCAAAGCACGTCAAACATAAGTTAGAAATAAGTTTCGCGTAAAAAAGACATTACCGCGACGTGTTTCGACTTATGAGTAGCTTATAAGTAGCCTTTGTGGACGTGTGTAAGCGTCCACATATCGTGTGTAAAACTTATCCCCATCGCATGCGGAACGTGTGTCATACGCCGAGTACGTCCAAAAATTTTGAACATGTTTAAAATTTCTTGACGTACTCTACTTACTACGACGTATGATAGCGTACTTTAGCGTTCTACTCACCTATACCAAACTTACTCATACCGTATTTGACGTGCCCCAACGTTTTAGACACATTTTTCTTAGGTCGGCATACGCTGGCAAGATCGCCAAGGTGTGACTGCGATGTTGACACTTCCATTTCTACGGCAGTTATGATTCGAATCGTTGTGCGTCAGCCTTTTAATAGGCTACGTCACAACATCGTCGGCGATGCGTGCAACGCGCTATGCCTAAGTTAGACTATCGTTGGGCATCGGTTGTGTAGGCCGACAACAGGTTCAGCATTCGTTGGTATAAGTTATCTATAACACAACGAAACGTTCTGTGTCCGTTACCAATGCGTTATACATAAGACCAAGTCGCTATGAATACGTCCGAATCTTTAAAAAAAAACATCAAAAGTTCAACGTAAGCCAGCGTTTTACATACATTTTAATACGTTGCCATCGCTGGCTAAAACGTCAAGGTGTGACCGGGCCTTAAGTGGAGCAATGGTCTCCACTGTGGCCTGGTGTCCCCACTTCACACCGGTCACTCCTGCATGCTATGGAATCCAACACTCTCAAAATCAACTTGTGACCATCGATCCTAACTCTCTATTCCTCATCTCTGATGACTTCAACTGCTACCATTCCAGCTGGATGGATGTCAGCTCTGCAACTATCAGTCCTGGCATTGCAACTAAGGTCTCCTGAAACTTTCTAGGTCTGACCCAATCTGTAAATTTTCAAATCCGGGTATTTGCAACTGCTACATAACTCCCTTCGGGACCAATAAATGACTAGCTTTCCAACCAATTTCTCTGGTTCCTGCTCCATTCCTTCTTAGCTCCTCTGATAATTTTCTCGTCAAATATCATATCTCCATGATTAATGTTAAACAGTGACCTCAACAACACAGAATCTGGTTGTTTGCGCAGGCCAACTGGCATGGACTGCAATTTGCCATCTCACTAAAGGATTGGCCTGCCATGTCCAGAGCATCTGATATTGATTTCGCTTAGAAATATTTTCACAAACTCTCACTATCTCACTCTGGTTATTCCCATCCAATTTGCAGTTATCCAACCCATCCTCTCGGCCCAGGTGGACTGAATCATGTGGTGAGGTGGTTGCAATCAAGCAGCTTGCATTCACAACATGGAAGGCATACCCGACTCAGGGCAACATGAGCTCACTTTATAAGGTTCACAACAAGTGATCCCATCCTTTGACAAGCCAAAAAACCCCATCTTACTCATTTCAAGGCAGAACCCTCTATCTGCATTCCTAAAAGTATTGGTGGCACCTTGTCAAATCTGTCTTTGGTGTATGCTCACACCCTTACCCCACCCTCCTCTCCCTCCCCCAACTGAAACTGCCTCACCACAGACCACTCGAGAAAAGGTATAATGTCTCAACTCAGTCTCTGATTCTCAAGAAAGCAAACACATTCTGCTTTACACCCACCTTACCGCCTCTGCCTTCCTGGCTCGAAATGTCGTAAACACCTAAAGGGTAGAAAAAAAGTTCTGTTTAGCCTCAATTCTTCATCGGTGACTGGTTCATTTGGCATCAGTGTCCATGTTCTCAAATTGTGTTATTTTGCACTTGTTTCTCCTTTGTCTGCTTCAGCCTGCGCATCTTCCTTCAGTCACCTCTGATCGGCCTCTAATTCCACCAACATCATGAAAATTCAAAAGAAGGGTGCCAAAACAGATCCTCTCAACCATAGGCCAGGAAATTTACTTCAAATTACAAGTAAAGTCATACAATCCATTACTTTGGCTGATGTCAAGTCATTCCTCTTTCCAAACAGCCAAATCTCTGACCATCAGTTTAGATTCTGTGCTAGTCACGAGACCAAGGGTATGCTCTTGCTTATCCCTCAGCAAAGTCAAAAGCACTAAATGTCAAACAAGAGGTCAACGTCATTTCCCTGAACATGTCTCAGATATTTGATGCAATCTGGCATCCAGCACCGCTTGTGAAGCTTGCTGTCTCCAGAAAAGAAGGCCATCTTCATGCCTGGCTTTCCAACTTCCTCCACTCGCACAGTCAACACCTTGCTTTTAATGGAACCCTCTCCTCCCCACCTCCCTGCTCCCAGTGGAGGATGCAGTGACCGAAGGCAGTCGTTGCCCCAATCTTGGTCCTCATATAAATAAACTACCTCTCCCTTTCTCTGGTAAGCCCTCTTTTCTTTCTTGCAGATGACCTTACATCGTTAAACAGTACCCCCTTTCCACTGACAGACAAATGGCATCCGTCAGTCTGCTGATTTGGAATTTATAAAATACTGGTTTAATAATTGGAACATGTATTTCGATCCTATATGATCCTGCAATCTTTTCTATCCACATTAACTCAACTGTCCCCTTCTTTCTCTTGTCCTGTTCATTAATTGATTTGCTTGTTGAATCCAACTTTGGTCCCCTGCCCCACTGTCAGTACATTGACATTTTACCTCCATCTTCTCAGTCTTTCATGAGCCCAGATTTAAGACAAAATATTTTACATATCTTTTTTTTTCCACCTCTCCTCACGTCGTCGTGCTGATTCTTTTTTTATGCCTCCTTCCCCAGTACCACAAGATCATACGCATCTCTTCCCATAAGACATTCTTGTGAAGCCCCCAAAGTCCAGGCTGATTGTTCTCCTTCACTCTTTGGTTCTTCTTTTCTCTTACTTGTGGATCTTCTTTCCTCAGTCGATTCAATCCCAATCTCCCCTGCAGGCTTCAATTTGGCAGTACACAACCACTTTTGGTCACCCTCCATCCCAACTTGTAATGCCAGTGAGTTCATAAAATACTTTACTATCCTCATATAGCCATCCTCATTAACCTCCTCTCCTCCCGTCAGGCCTGACCAGCCGGTTCGTAAAAGACTTTATTGCCTCATCCTCTTTAACCACCTCTCCCTCCCTCCTCTCAATGTCTCACCATATACTTGCATATTGTTGTTTTCCTTCCCTCTTCTATCTCAACCTGGTCGTCCATAACCTTATATTGCATCCACGTGTTGTCCCACTTCCCCAGTGTCAGTGTTGTATCCTCTTTTACCTCACTTGTCTTCTAACCTCTTTCACCTCACTCTTACATGATCTGAGACCCATATCAAAAAAAGAGGTTTCCTGTTCTACTGGAGGGTCGAATGATATTCGCCTGTCCACATGTCGCAAGCATCCTTGATCTTTCCCAATTGTCCATTGTGGGATATTTTAAAGATGTGTTACATTTGTGGAAAACTGATCAGAGAGCAGGGAAATTACGCCACCGAGTGGAGATTGCTTTGGCCTGAGATGACTATTTCAATGGAAGATGTTCACCGCACATGCATGAGGCACAAAGCAGGGTTAAGCAATTGGTTCACTTTGTCTGTCTATCTGTCTACAGGCTTCGGTCTCTGATTGAGGAACAATTTGAATTATATAATTTGAACACTGCAGAACACGAACCTGCAGTTTCGCAGTACCTCGGCTCTGAATTTGGCAAAATGGATGGAATCTTGTCTCAATCGTGTATGAGCAAAGAGGAATTAGGTCTTTGTTTTACTCTGACTGCCAAACAAAGTTGAAAATCATTCCAAACAGGAAACTTACTGTTTTTAGGGATGTCATAAAGGATACAAACATGAGGCACAAATAACTAATTTAATATATTAAATATGCCTGGTGTTGGCTTCATCGTGAGGGTGGTGGGTTTGGGATCCTAGGATCCTGAGTTGAAATCCCACTTAGCTGTTGAATTAATACCAGGTGGGGTTGACTCTGCCTGTCCTCCTTCTGAGGTCAACAAAAAGAGTACCAGCTTGCTGCTATCCTGTGTTGGAGTGGTGACCTGTCCAGGATTGCGTCCAATAGCCAAGGAGACTGCTTAGGCAGTACCAACACTGCACAGAGTATGGTCCCAATGGATGGATATGTTAAATAAGGTGGTGTAAAAGATGCTGCATCAACAGCAGTAAACTTTGGAAAAAAGTTTTTTCTACAGCCTTAAAAACTTTCATTTTATTTTGATTGAATTTTATACTTGAACAATGTAGAACACGGATCGCCTTGTTGGCACTTCAAAAACCTCTTGTTTAGCAGTAATTGGACAAATTTTTTCACCATTTTATGCCATCTCGACCAATCCAATTGCCTCTCATGCTCTCAGCATTGGGGAATATCGAGATTCAGACAAAATCGCTGCTTGTAGGAAATACACTGTAAATTTTGGTCAGAAACGCAAAGCAAGAGTTGAAACACCATTCCCATGTCCTTTTTCTCAAGACTGTTTGGGGTAAGGTGTTCCATGAACTCTAGTAATTTATGGGTTTTTTGTATGCACAGTCAAGGCTTGTGGAAGAGTTAAAACATAGAATGAATCAGAATGCACCAAAACAAATGTAACAGCAGAAAGAGAAGGGGGGATGACAACAACAGGGCCGAGGGATAAAAAAAAGGGAGATGGACAACAAGAGATATGAGTAAAGATGAAGGGTAGGAAAGAATGCAGGGGGTGGATAAGATGGATACAGAAGCAAAATTGGGGAGGGGGGGTGGAATGGTGGTTTAATGGGTGCAGAAAAAGAATCATAATTTTGGATGGGTGATGATCTGAGACAGTGGTGAACAGCCGTCTTGAATACCTGGAGGGAAGAATGAGATTGAAAGGAATGTGAAAGTTGGTTCCACGGAATGAAAGAAGAGGAACAAATGAGTGGAGGTGAGCAATGGTTCTGGATTTTGGGAGTTTCAATAGAAGGGAGTTGATGGTGGACCATGTGTGGACTGCATAAACATGGGGATGGGGGTGGGACAAAGCATAGAGAGGGCTGAGGATGCACGATCAGAAAGGAGGCGGTAGAGAACAGAAAGACCACTAACCTGTCTGGAATGGCAAAGTGATAGGCCCATCGACTCAGCTTCATCGTGAGAGATGCCAATAACCTTGAAGGCCTTGGTTTCTATGGCATCTGGCTGAGCAAGGTGTGGGGCAGGGGTGTCAGTCCAAGGGGGAGAGTAGGATCCCATAAATCTGCAGATGAGAGCCTTGTCGGTGGATCAGAGTTCAGGTGTGCCAAAGAAGGACCTTGCATGACGGAGGATGACCAGTCGTCTGACGTTGGAGGCCAACTTGGAAATGTGGTTTGACCAAGAAATATAACAGAGTGAGACTCAAGAGATTTAGTGAGAATATTTGAGAGGGTTGTTAAGAAAGTAGATGGGAGCGTTTGCTATATTGTCCTTTCAGAGAGGGAAAGGAGAGTGTGTGGGATTTTTTTCCAGGATTAAAAGACATATTCCAAGTGTTTGACCAGTTTGTGATTATATTCATGTCTGCAGAGAGTGAAGAGGCTGCTGCCTGCCGACCAGAGGTATGACAGATGGAAGGCAGAGGGTGGAGTCATCAGCAAAGAGATAAAAAGGATTTTCCAGAGAGACTGAGAGATCATTGATGAAGATTAGGAAAAAGATGGGGCCTCAAACACTGCCTTGGTGCACTCCAGCCTTGACAGGGTAAGATAATGAAAGGATTCCATTGAGTGCCACATATTGGCTATGGGAGTGGGGGAAGTCAGTAACCCAAAAATGGAGTTGGCCTTGGATGCCATAGGCAGAGAGTTTGGAGAGCAAGGTGAGGTGCCAGACTTTATTGAATGCTTAAGATATGTCCAGACAGACGACCCTGATTTCATGTCTGACATTAAGAGCCTCCATCCATTAATGGGGAGAGCAGAAGCAGTGTGTCCAAGGTGGAGTGAACAGGTCTGAATCTTAATTGATCATCTGAGGTGAGGCTGTTATTGTGAAATAACACCCAATTTCCGAGCCGTTTGCCGTATTAACGTGTTTTCTAAATTACCGAGCCAAATTCTTTTTTCCACCCATCACATGCAGCAGTTTATAAAGATTAATGCTTGTGAACATCTATATGTTAAAAAGAGCTTGGTCTCGGCGTGCGTCCATCCTTTCAGCCGTGTGACTATATGTCTAATATTTACATACTATTGAAATGTACCTTTCGACCCTTTAGACTGCTGAGACCCCTTCGACCTTTGAAGATCCTCCAAGACCCTGAGGATGCAAAAGACCCCAAAGGCCCAAAAGTCACCAAAGACTCCGAATATCCAAAAGTCCCCAAAATACCCTGAAGACCCAAAAGTTCCCAAGGACCCAAAAGACACCCAGGACCTAAAACAGCCCTAAGATCCTTTAGACCCCTTATACCCTTCAGAGAGATTAGACCCTTGACTATTTAGACCACTTGGACCGTCTTATTTCACAAATTAAATTTCAAATAAATATAATATCACCAATATTACAAACAAATTTATAGAAAAGAAATGTTTGTATGATTGGTGCATATCATGCCAACACAGCAAATATATGACATCGATCTCTGCCACGACGTGTGGAAAGGTGAGCATAGTGAGTTGATCCACGCTAGTAATTAAATAATATATTGCATTGCTGTGTTGACTGACTGTCTGGACACAAGTTTGAAGTTGTGGGTCCAATGATGTTGAGTAAGCTACTGATGTGGACCTGCAACCAGGGTTGTGGATCCATCGTTTAGAGAGGTTCTGGGCTGAAAGGATTGAAACCTTGATGAAAAATGATTCCCAGCTAATGATCCAGGCAGGTGGGAAATCAGTAAATTGCTTATGAGTTAAGGTTATAACTTCAAATAAAATAGTTTTTGTAAGTACTTTCCAGTACATAATATGTTTGTGTGTTTATATATGTGCGTTTCTATGTGTATGTGTGTTTACATAAGTATATATACATAAAGTGCCTCTAGAAAGTCTATACTCCCTTTCAAAATTTTTACCTTTTGTTGCCTTATAACCTGAAATTAAATTGCATTAAATCAGAATTTCCACACCTTTATTTGCACATCATAACCCACAACTTACAAAATGAAAAACAAATTCGAAAAATTTCAGAAAATTAATTAAAAATACAAAACTGGAATATCTTGGTTGGATAAGTGTCCACCCCATTGTAATAGCAATTGTAAATTAGCTCAGGTGCAACTAATCACTGTCAAAATCACAAACCAACTTAATTGGCCTCTGCCTGTGATAAATTGTGGTGATTCTGAGTATTTCAGAATAAAATCAGCTGTTCCTACAGATTTCCACTGCTGGGTAGCACATTTCTCAGAAAAGACAACTATGAGCACCATGGAGCTTTCAAAAGACCTCCGGCATAAAGTTGTGGAAAGGCACAGATCAGGGGATGGGTAGAAACGTATTTCAAAAGGCCTTGAATATCCCTAGGAGCACAGTCAAGACAATAATTAAGAAGTGGAAGGCATATGGTACCACCAAGACCCTGCCTAGGTCAGGCTGTCCCTCCAAACTGGATGGCCAAGCAAGGAGGGGACTGATCAGATAGACCAACAAGAGGCCAACGGCAACTTTGAAAGAGCTACATGCCTTTATGGCAAAGACTGGTCACTGTCTGCATGTGACAACAATATCCCAAGCATTCCACAAGGTTGGCTTGTATGGTAGAGTGGCAAGAAGGAAGCAATTCCTCAAAAAGTCCCATCTTGAGTCTCATTTGAGGAATGCAGAAAAACACTACGGAGAAAAAGTGTAGTGGTCTGACAAAACCAAGATGGAACTTTTTGGCCGAAATTCAAAATGTTTCATTTGGCACAAACGTAACACAGCACATTAACCCAAATAACATCATTCATACTGTGAAGCATGGTGGTGGTAGTACCATGTTATGGGGATGTTTCTCATCAGCAGGGACTGCGGCACTTGTCAGGATAGAAGGGAAAATGGATGGTGGAAAATACATCAAAATTCTCGAGGAAAACCTGCTGCCATCTGTAAGAAAGCTGAAATTGGGACAGAAGTTCACCTTTCAGCATGACAATGACCCAAAGCACACAGCCAATACTGCACTGGAGTGGCTAAGGAACAAAAAGATAAATGTCCTTGAGTGGCCCAGTCAGTGTCCCAACAACAAATCCAATTGAAAATCTGTGGCATGACTTGAAGATTGCTGTCCATCAATGCTCCCCTCACAATGTGACTGAGCTTGAGCAGTTTTGTACAGAATGGGCAAATATTGCCAGATCATGGTGTGCAAAGTTGGTAGAGACCTATCCCAACAGACTCACAGCTGTAATTGCTGTCAAAGGTGCTTCCACCAAGTATTAACCCAGGGGGGTGGTTGTACCCACTTGCGATGGCAGAGGTAATAAAAGAGTCAATCAACTTTATGGAGGAAGTAGCTTTACCAACAAAGGAATGGTCAAATAAAAAAAGTAAAGACACAAAGTAAACTTTTTTTTTTTGCTCGTATTCATTCCGGCATTCGTAAAAAGTTACATTTTTTCAATTTTCTTTTTATTAATCTACGTCCCTCCGTAGATGATCTCCCCCCAAAAAGAGAGGAAATGGATGGCGATGTAATGCTACTCTCAACTCTCGAGGCATGGCATACAAACGAGATGGAGATGTGACACAGGCATTATGGACTAAATGACCTTTTCTTGAGTGTGGTTTTTTTTTCATTTCGGGATCATAATACGAGTTCCTTAAAAGGAACTTCAACACAGGTGATCACTAGTCCCATCAAGGGTGCTCAACGGTTGTTCGTCTGTGCTCTATCCTTTTAAAATACTGAGTATAAAGTAACAGGTTCAATCCACCGACCTGGCACTTTCAGACTGAACGCTCAATCCATCTCACCACCGAGTCTGATATATATATATATATATATATATATATATATATATATATATATATATATATATATATATATATATATATATATATATATATATATATAAAACTGGAGGGCACCTGCAGCATGCACTTCTGGGGCCAAGTCGCCACCATGTTGGAATACCCTTCCCTCGCTCTTACATGGGAGGTACAGGCATAGCTGAGAGTGTGATAAGCACTGGATTTTATCGGGTTCCATTGACAGATTGATTCACATTTGTTTCCACATTTCTTCTTTTGTTTGTTTTCCTTTGGAGCCTTGTAATAGAGCTACAAAGGTAACTGACAAAACTGAGAGTGACTTTAGCTAGTCAGAAGTGTCAAATTGAGTTGGTCTGCAAGAATAATTGAGTTTCAGTGCCTCAATAAAATGGAATGAAAGTGGGTGGTGGGGGGGGGGGGGTTAAACTACAAATTGATAATCATCCAGAAACAATTTCCACTTTGATTGTCTTTTTTTTAAGCAATAAGAAAGAACACACACACCCCTTTTAAAATAATTGTGAGGACTTTAACAATACTTCATAACTGAACCATCTACCTGCATCAGTAAATCTCCACTCAAGATTTGCACAGATTGTTACACAAAACTCAAACAACAAATTTCAATGAAAACAAAAAGTTACTGATGGTCAAGAAGCCCCAGCCTTGTAAACCATTTTCTGATTATTTTTTTTCACCTGTGAATACATCTGTGAACTGTTTTTCCAAATGGTGCATTATAATCCCAAATGCAGCTCATCGGAATTCGTGCCAGGGTCTTTCTTTTGTTTCCATCTCAAAATTCGAGAAATCAGGTCCTTTGACGCCCTCGAAAATGTTTCCTCCAGCAGATCAGCACATTGAGAGGTGACTCGGTGTTTGTTCCTCAAAGCAGAAACAACTGTCAGAAGCGAATCCACTTTTCTCGTAAGTCGAGACGTTCTTTTCTGTTCAACCTTAAGTTTCTTTTTGTAACTTTCTCCCTGATCAATGGCGGTATCTAAAGCACGTTTAAGCTTTCTTGGACTTCCAGTTGTAGCATAGCAGTGATCAGTTATCGTTAGCTTCACAGAAGCTTCATGCTCCTGATTGATAGATGCAGCTTGAAAGTTTGAAGACTCACTGTTGCTTGGCTGGCTAACCAAACACTCTCGTTTCCTCGGGGGGTTGCGACTTTTCTTTGCGGCCTGAAACAAAAAGACACAAACAAAACATTGATTGCATGTGACTGACGAAAACAAATAACACAACACAGGAGAAAAGGATTGATTTCGCCCACTGCCAATGCAACAATAGAGGATCAGCACACACTAAGTATTATCATTATGAAAGACACTAATTTACCTCAATCAAATTTGATAATGTGCAGCTTTCAACCATGCTATTGATGAGAATGCAATTTCGAAGGAGGATGAAAAAATCCTGCAAATGGGGAATTGGATAGCCATCAGGAATGGGGCACCCGTTAACGGTAGTCACCACATGGCCGCCAGGCACGCAGTGACTTATTTGGTACCATATGCAATGGCAAAGACCAGTTGCTGTCAGATTGTCATATGATACCAAGTTCAAGCATGTGTTCGAACTCTGACTTAGCGATTTTCAGAAGATTTGGGGCAAGGCATCATGGTCGTGCTGCAACTGGAGGTCCACAAGTTACTATGTGGTGAGTGGTCGAGTGCTTGATTTCACAATCCCTGTATACTGGACGAGCAATCTCTGGGTATTCACGAAGGAGGGTGTCATAACGTGAGATGTAGCTTTCACGAACATGGGGCTGACAGAGGGTGTATGATTGATTATTCCCAGCACAGTAAGGCTGGTCATAGTGTCAACAAGCTTGTCATGTTTAACATCCCCTAGCAGGCCAAACTGGAGAAGAAAATCAGTCCCGATGATGGGTGTAGGCAACTCAGCAACAACGAATACCCATCAACGGTGGACCAGAAAGGAGAGTTTCAAACTAATGGCTGCCACCAGTGACAGGGGTACTTCAGCAGATGCACCTTGGTGGGCATCGTCAACAGACGTATCTTCAACAGACATAACAGGTAATCACGTCAGGGTCACCAATATAGAAAAATTGAGTTATCGACTTCTACTCACCGCTAAACGTTGATGACTCCTTCCAGTCTGAGCAGTGTCTTATCAGCTGTTAAGCTTGAGTGCAGGTGAATACAGTCATGTGTTCAATAAAAAGGAAGAAAAATGATGACAGCATATCACCAGTGAGCCAATTCGGCGTCGTGACTACGAAGCAATACGATTCACTTGATGATCAACATCCAGTGCCTGTGGGAATAAGCTGCTCCAAAAAGGTGTACAATGATAGAAGTCTTGTGGGTAACAAGAGTGACAACCCAATGGAGATTGTGTTGCGATGTGGAACGTCGAGTGCAGAGAGCAAAGTACTGTTGGAGGAAAGGGCCACAGACACGATTTAACTCCAGTGAACTCCAGTACGTGAGTTATTTCCACGATGGTCTAAAATGCGAGCTGCAGCCAGGAAGAACCACAATAGTGTAAAATGAGAGCTGCAGGAAAGAAGAACCAGGACAATAATAAATGAGAGCTGCAAGTAGGAAGAACGAGAGTGTGAATATAATGGTGAGCTGCAGGCAGGAAAAAACCATGAGGGTGTAAAATGGGGAGTTGCAGGCAGGAAGAACCACGAGGGTGCAATATGCGAGCTGCAGGCAGGAAGAACCATGAGGGTAAAAAATGGCGAGCTGAAAACAGGAAAAACCACGAGGGCGTAAAATGGTGAGCTGCAGGCAGGAAAAACCATGAGGGAGTAAAATGGTGAGCTGTCGGCAGGAAAAACTATGAGGGAGTAAAATGGCGAGCTGTAGACAGGAAAAACCACGAGGGAGTAAAATGGTGAGCTGTAGAAAGGAAAAACGATGAGGGAGTAAATGGCGAGCTGAAGACAGGAAAAACTATGCGGGAGAAAAATTGCGAGCAGCAGGCAAGAAAAACCATGAGGGAGTAAAATGGTGAGGTGCAGGCAAGAAAAACCATGAGGGAGTAAAATGGTGAGCTGCAGACAGGACAAACGATGAGGGAGTAAAATGGTCAGCTGTAGATAGGAAAAACCATGAGGGAGTAAGATGGTGAGCTGAAGTCAGGGAAAATGATGGAGTAAAATGGTGAGCTGCAGACAGGAAAAAACATGAGGGAGTAAAATGGTGAGCTGGAGGACAGGAAAAACGAGGGAGTAAAATGGTGAACTGCAGGACAGGAAAAACGAGGGATTAAAATGGCAAGGTGTAGGACAGGAAAAACGAGGGATTAAAATGGTGAGATGCAGGCAGGAAAAATGATGAGGGAGTAAGATGGCGAGCTGTAGACAAGAAACACCACGAGGGAGTAAAATGGTGAGCTGGAGGACAGGAAAAACCATGAGAGAGTAAAATGGGAGCTGCAGACAGAAAAAACCATGAGGGAGTAAAATGGTGAGCTGTAGTACAGGAAAACCGAGGGATTAAAATGGTGAGCTGCAGGCAGGAAAAATCAGGAGGGAGTAAAATGGCACACTGAAGACAGGAAAAACGATGAGGGAGTAAAATGGTGAGCTGCAGGCAGGAAAATTGATGAAGGAGTAAAATTTCGAGGAATTCGAGCTGCAGGACAGGAAAAACCATGAGGGAGTAAAATGGCACACTGAAGACAGGAAAAACGATGAGGGAGTAAAATGACAAGCTGCAGGCAGGAAAAACAATGAGGGAGTAAAATGGTGAGCTGTAAACAGGAAAAACCACGAGGGAGTAAAATGTAGAGCTGTTGGCAGGAAAAACCACAAGGGAGTAAAATGGCGAGCTGCATGCAGGAAAAACTAGAACGGGCACTCAGTAGAGCGCATACCTTCGCCAACGCCACATTTTGCCCCCCCCCCCAGAAACCGTTGATTGTGAGGGTATTTAATCCCATACCACATCTGCCATCTCTTATGTGTTATGATGGCTTAAAAACATTAAATTTCCTGCTGTTTGACACTGATTCACATACATTGTACAATTTCTGTGTGAACTCCCTGACCTTTTTGGGTGTCGGTGTCAAGTCAATCTGATGACAACTGGTCACATTATAAGAAATCAAATATTACACATCACAGGATAGGGAATTGAATTCCAAACATTTTGAATCTACTTACATGCAAATTGTATAAGAATTGACCGCGTTATGATAATAAAGGTCGTTGACCCCCTGACCTTTGACCCAAACCGCTAACAAAGGTAATGACGTCATTGTGTCATATATATCACAAGATTGGGCATTGAATTCACATTTTGGCATTGGTTGTATGCAAATTGGATAAAAATCGACCGCACGATGGCAAAATGACGATTTTGACCTTTAAATGACCTCGACCTTGACCTTTGTACTATTAATTTTGTAATTGGTATTCGAGTGTGGGGAACAGAAGTCAACATTTTGGTGTTGGTTTCATGTAAACCGGATAAGAATTGACCGTGTTATGACTAAAACCGCACATTTTGCAATGTCGTGACCCCCCCTGACCTTTGACTCCCAACCGCTAATAAGGGTTATTACGTCATTGTGTCATGTCACATATCACAAGATGGGGCATTGAATTCTGAACATTTTGGCATTAGTTGCATGCAAATTGGATACAAATTGACCGCGCTATGGTAAAAAGACGATTTTGACCTTTTCATGACCTTGACCTTTGACCCGATCGCTCCCAAAATCTAATCAAATGGTCATCGGATAATAACCAATCATCCCACCAAATTTGCTGCGATTCAGTTCAATACTTTTGGAGTTATGCGAATAACAAACAAACAAACAAACACATATATTCACAAATAGATAAATAAATACACAGCGATCAAAACATGACCTTCTCAACAAAGTTTGTGAAGGTAACTATGAGGGTGTGCTGTAGGACAGGAAAAACAATGAGGGAGTAAAATGGTGAGCTGGAGGACAGGAAAAACTACAAGGGAGTAAAATGGTGAGCTGTAAACAGGAAAAACAATGAGGGAGTAAAATGGTGAGCTGTAAACAGGAAAAACCATGAGGGAGTAAAATGGTGAGCTGCAGGACAGGTAAAACCATGAGGGAGTAAAATGGCGAGCTGCCAGAAGGAAAAACCACGAGGGAGTAAAATGGCGAGCTGCAGGCAGGAAAAACCCCGAGGGAGTAAAATGGCGAGCTGCCAGCAGGAAAAACCATGAGGGAGTAAAATGTAGAGCTGTAGGCAGGAAAAACCAGGAGGGAGTAAAATGGTGAGCTGTAGGAAAGGAAAAACAATGAGGGAGTAAAATGGTGAGCTGGAGGACAGGAAAAACCACAAGGGAGTAAAATGGTGAGCAGTAAACAGGAAAAATAATGAGGGAGTAAAATGGTGAGCTGTAAACAGGAAAAACCATGAGGAAGTAAAATGGTGAGCTGTAGGACAGGTAAAACCATGAGGGAGTAAAATGGTGAGCTGTAGGACAGGTAAAACCATGAGGGAGTCAAATGGTGAGCTGTAAACAGGAAAAACCATGAGGCAGTAAAATGGTGAGCTGAAGAACAGGAAAAACCATGATGGAGTGAAATGATGAGCTTAAGAACAGGAAAAACCATGAGGGAGTAAAATTGTGTGCTAAAGAACAGGAAAAACCATGAGGGAGTAAAATGGTGAGCTGAATAACAGGAAAAAACCATAAGGGAGTAAAATGGTGAGCTGAAGAACAGGAAAAAACCATAAGGGAGTAAAATGGTGAGCTGAAGAACAGGAAAAACCATGAGGGAGTAAAATGGTGAGCTGTAAACAGGAAAAATCATGAGGGAGTAAATGGTGAGCTGTGAACAGGAAAAACCATGAGGGAGTAAAATGGTGAGCTGTAGGACAGGTAAAACCATGAGGGAGTAAAATGGTGAGCTGTAAACAGGAAAAACCATGAGGGAGTAAAATGGTGAGCTGGAGGACAGGAAAAACTACAAGTGAGTAAAATGGTGAGCTGTAAACAGGAAAAACAATGAGGGAGTAAAATGGTGAGCTGTAAACAGGAAAAACCATGAGGGAGTAAAATGGTGAGCTGCAGGACAGGTAAAACCATGAGGGAGTAAAATGGCGAGCTGCCAGAAGGAAAAACCACGAGGGAGTAAAATGGCGAGCTGCAGGCAGGAAAAACCCCGAGGGAGTAAAATGGCGAGCTGCCAGCAGGAAAAACCATGAGGGAGTAAAATGTAGAGCTGTAGGCAGGAAAAACCAGGAGGGAGTAAAATGGTGAGCTGTAGGAAAGGAAAAACAATGAGGGAGTAAAATGGTGAGCTGGAGGACAGGAAAAACCACAAGGGAGTAAAATGGTGAGCAGTAAACAGGAAAAATAATGAGGGAGTAAAATGGTGAGCTGTAAACAGGAAAAACCATGAGGGAGTAAAATGGTGAGCTGTAGGACAGGTAAAACCATGAGGGAGTAAAATGGTGAGCTGTAGGACAGGTAAAACCATGAGGGAGTCAAATGGTGAGCTGTAAACAGGAAAAACCATGAGGCAGTAAAATGGTGAGCTGAAGAACAGGAAAAACCATGATGGAGTGAAATGATGAGCTTAAGAACAGGAAAAACCATGAGGGAGTAAAATTGTGTGCTAAAGAACAGGAAAAACCATGAGGGAGTAAAATGGTGAGCTGAATAACAGGAAAAAACCATAAGGGAGTAAAATGGTGAGCTGAAGAACAGGAAAAAACCATAAGGGAGTAAAATGGTGAGCTGAAGAACAGAAAAAACCATGAGGGAGTAAAATGGTGAGCTGTAAACAGGAAAAATCATGAGGGAGTAAATGGTGAGCTGTGAACAGGAAAAACCATGAGGGAGTAAAATGGTGAGCTGTAGGACAGGTAAAACCATGAGGGAGTAAAATGGTGAGCTGTAAACAGGAAAAACCATGAGGGAGTAAAATGGTGAGCTGCCAGAAGGAAAAACCACGAGGGAGTAAAATGGTGAGCTGTAGGACAGGAAAACCACGAGGGAGTAAAATGGTTAGCTGAAGGACAGGAAAACCACGAGGGAGTAAAATGGTTAGCTGAAGGACAGGAAAAACCACGAGGGAGTAAAATGGCGAGCTGTATGACAGTAAAAACCATGAGGTAGTAAAATGGTGAGCTGCAGAAGAAAAAGTCTCATCACCCTTTCGTTCCTACCTTTGTCCACTCCTCTGTGGGGGAGGTTCTCGAGAGTCAGAGCAGGGTCCGGCAAGATGCTTGCTTCGAAAGCAGATAAAAACCACGCTGACATCATTGCCGTTGTTGGAAAAGTAAATGGAACCAAAGTTCATGATGCGAAAGTAGTATTAAGTTGGCAGGATGAAATGTACCCTCCAACCCTTTATTACCCTCAATGGTACCCTTATAATTAAACAGTGTGTTATGAAGGTTCTTCTTCATTTTTTTATGGATGGATGGATGGATGGATGGACATCGCCAAATACTGAAGCGGCCTCACCACTTCCAAAGACAAGAGAAACAATGCATGCAAATCACGACAAAATTTTGCTACTGACGTTTTGCAGATGTGGTGGAAAGTTGAATAGCGTTGGCACAGCAAGAGGTCTCAGTCGAGTGATTTGACCTGTCCGGTCAATCATGTCCTCCACGAAGTGACCACTGCAGATCTTGGTTGCTTTGTTCGGAACAAATCCATCGCGCCTCACGTTGGCAGTCCATCGTTTGTGTCTTTCGGGAGATCTTTCTGGATCTGGAAACCTGATACAAACAAAATCCTCACGGACAAGAGTTCATAGATGTTGAAAACAATCACATCATTTTGAACAGATACAGTGGGCAGCTCAAACAAAGAAAAACAAACAAACACAAACAAACAAACAAATGAAATTGCTCGTTGAGCAAGGAATTGCTGGAATAACTTTGTCATATCTCCATGATCTCTGAAAAAACAAAAACCTGGAAATCAATTTGGTTCTGATAAGTCGATAGTGCTACTGTTTAATGAGTTATAGCACTTAGTTTGGTCAAGATCATAACATGGAAGTCAATCGGACTTGAAATGGCGTTTTTATCGCAATTTGAAAGTTTTGACCCGACCCCCTGACATTCGACCCCCGACCGCTAAGAAGGGTGTTGGTGTGACACCCCAATGAGACATATGGTTGGATATTGGAAGATGCACATTTTGGATTTGGTTTGAAGTGGATACGACCATTTTAGTGGACGTTATTGCGAAAATAAGAATTTCGGTTTTTCGGTGACCTTGACCTTGACCTTTGACCTAGATTCACCAAAAACGACAAGTGTCTAAGTTGGACCATGGCCGACGTCTGTACCCAGTTTGGTCATGATCGCTGAAACGGTGTGGCTGCTACAGGGTAAACAAACACACAAACAAACACACAAACAAACAGACAGACAGAATGACACACACACAACCGACCAACGTAATTGCCGAAATCCGAAGGATTCCTTCCCCGGGGTTGGACCTCATAATACCCCTGAATGATTCCTTCACATTTTGATTCATAATAATTCATATAATGATGTTTGTGATGATAAAACACCAGGGAAGCTTCATTTTTTTGTCTCCCTCCAAATCCACTCAGGGTGATTCCCCGGCATGCCATTGCCGTGGGACAGTGACGTCCTCCCTCATGAATAAACGACTGTGGAAACTATTTACGTCACCATCATCGCGGTAATGACGTAACGACGTACATTAACAAAGCGTTGCACGTCACCATCATCGCGGTAATGACGTAACGACGTACATTAAAAAAGCGTTGCACGTCACCATCACCGCGGTAATGACGTAACGACGTACATTAACAAAGCGTTGCACGTCACCATCACCGCGGTAATGACGTAACGACGTACATTAACAAAGCGTTGTACGTCACCCCGTCTGTGTGAAGCGTGTTCAACGAATCTGCTACATATTCTGAAGTAAATATATACAAATTATAGTTTGGAAATTTTCGATGTCCGCTCCATATGCGCTATATCAAACGGTCATGTAACATGTGGTAAAATTTCAATTTCCTCCGGTGACCCGTTTTCCATGTACGCTCTGCGCAACATGCGGACACGTCCGTACGCAAATGACTGCCTTCCGCGCCTTTTCGCTTCGCGAGCGCGGGCTAATACAAACAATGAGGTTCCCTTACTTGTGAAAAGTGATGCTTTTGGTCACTTTCAACTCGCGGGAATGCTTGTGGTTGCAGCCGAAAGCACAGCAGAACACCATCTGTTTCACTGAAACCTCGAGGGTATTCCAAGATGGCCGTCGCTGGTGCCACTCATGGCGCTCTGATCACCATGGCGGGTTTCGATCCTGTTATACATACACCTCAGTGGGGCATAGTTATAACGAGTGTGTATTTCAAAAGTGTATGCTGACCGTGATCAAAAGTAAAAATGTCCACACTTGTATCACTGATGTACTTTTTTTCATTAAAATAACAACAGCAATAATTTATTGCATTGTCGTCAGTTTGCGGTTTCAAGACACGTCATGACGTAGGCTTTTCCAACAACTTCCGCTGGTGTGACGTCATTACGTTGCCTTAGACAGTCGGCGTTGCTGTATCGTGTTGTTTCCCAATACTTCACCCTCACTTCACCAATACCCCGACCCGTGACTTCATTGTTGTTCGTCACGGCAGGTGTGTACAACGGCCGTTCAGAACAGCTTGGCCTGGGGATTGTAATCGCTGTGGATAGTTTATGAGTACTGTTATGCTGCGTCGGATGATTAGGCCTTCGCACCTTGACTTGGGCAAGGTCTGCCACAGTGCAAGGGACGGAGTGTGGATGGCGCGATTTATCTTTGAAGAGTGGTGTGGGGCGCTTAGGGTTCGATTATTGACTTGCACGATCAATTATTTTTTAGGGTGTGTTCGTGCTTGGGCTCTTACGTCCAGCTTGGGAGGGGTCGGTGCTTGACTTGCCAGGTCCAGCTTTGGGAGGAGGTCAGTGCTTGACTTGCCAGGTCCAGCTTTGGGAGGAGGTCAGTGCTTGACTTGCCAGGTCCAGCTTGGAAGGAGGTCGGTGTTTGACTTGCCAGGTCCAGCTTTGGGAGGAGGTCAGTGCTTGACTTGCCAGGTCCAGCTTTGGGAGGAGGTCAGTGCTTGACTTGCCAGGTCCAGCTTGGAAGGAGGTCGGTGTTTGACTTGCCAGGTCCAGCTTTGGGAGGAGGTCAGTGCTTGACTTGCCAGGTCCAGCTTTGGGAGGGGTCAGTGCTTGACTTGCCAGGTCCAGCTTGGGAGGAGGTCGGTGTTTGACTTGCCAGGTCCAGCTTTGGGAGGAGGTCAGTGCTTGACTTGCCAGGTCCAGCTTTGGGAGGAGGTCAGTGCTTGACTTGCCAGGTCCAGCTTTGGGAGGAGGTCAGTGCTTGACTTGCCAGGTCCAGCTTGGAAGGAGGTCGGTGTTTGACTTGCCAGGTCCAGCTTTGGGAGGAGGTCAGTGCTTGACTTGCCAGGTCCAGCTTTGGGAGGGGTCAGTGCTTGACTTGCCAGGTCCAGCTTGGGAGGAGGTCGGTGTTTGACTTGCCAGGTCCAGCTTGGGAGGGGGTTGGTGCTTGACTTGCCAGGTCCAGCTTGGGAGGGGGTCGGTGCTTGACTTGCCAGGTCCAGCTTGGGAGGGGGTCGGTGCTTGACTTGCCAGGTCCAGCTTGGGAGGAGTTCAGTGCTTGACCTGAGGTCCAGCTTGGGAGGGGGTCAATGCTTGACCTGAGGTCCAGCTTGGGAGGAGGTCTGTGCTTCATCTGAGGTCCAGCTTTGGAGGGGGTGAGTGCATGACCAGAGGTCCAGCTTGGGAGGGGGTCGGTGCTTGACTTGCCAGGTCCAGCTTGGGAGGAGTTCAGTGCTTGACCTGAGGTCCAGCTTGGGAGGGGGTCTGTGCTTCATCTGAGGTCCAGCTTTGGAGGGAGTCAGTGCTTGACCAGAGGTCCAGCTTGCGAGGGGGTCAGTGCTTTAGCAGGTCCAGCTTTGGAGGGGGTCAGTGCTTGTCTTGAGGTCCAGCTTGGGAGTGGGTCAGTATATCGTAGTTTGATTTCTTTGGATTTGCTCCAGTGGTCCCAGATGGCATTTTGTTGTTATTGTTATTTATTGCAATATCTAGTCTCGGAATAGTGAGTTGACAGAGTAAAAAGGCAATGACCTGACAGTGGGATGGATGGTAAACAGTTGGACACGATCTAAACAAGTGTGTGGAGATGGAGAGATGGAGAGATGGTGAAAGAGAAAGAGAAATATCTTTATTCTTTAGCAGGAGTGTCTGTCTGTCCCCGAACTACTCCCTCTGTTTTGGGGCTAGCCACTCGCCCCATCAAACCTTCTGTAGAACGTTTTTGGGTCCCAGCCGGTGTCCTAAGTTAGGTGGGAGGTTTCATAAATACCTCATTACGATTTTGAGTTTTGATCCGTACAAAGCTGCTCCCGATCCTGATGTTATATCACAATGGCGTTTCTCTTCATTTACTTCGAGTGTTTGTAATCTTGCATTTTGTTATATTAATATTATAGTATTAATTTGTAATTGGAATGATGCTGTTTGGAATGAACATACAGAGATTGAGTTTAAGGCAGAATGAGGAAATTACGTGAGGGGTTCCACCGGTGACATTTGTGGATTTGGAATTTGTAGTTTCGCCATTTTTTCCCCAAGTCCTTCATGAGCCGGCGGTCCAGCAGCTGTCTGGCCCTCTCCTGTGCATTGCACGAGTACCGTGTGTGTGTGTGTGTGTGTGTGTGTGTGTGTGTGTCTGTGTGTGTGCGTGTGTGTGTGCGTGTGTGTGTGTGTGTGTGTGTGTGTGTGTGTGTGTGTGTGTGTGTGTGTGTGTTTTTTTATATATATATATATATATATATATATATATATATATATATATATATATATATATATTTGAAACACAACCTGTAAGTAAGACGATTGGGTGAGGTTAATTGGGGTAGAAAATGTCTTGGAGGAGGTGGTGAGTTTCGGAAGACTGGGACAGCACAGTGACCTCGACCAGAGGAGAGGCGGTTAAAAACAGACTTCCAACCTATCTGCCATACAGAGGCAGCAGGTCTTGTGCTTTGACCTCATTGCGGGAGGCTCCAAAATGTCAAGAACTTTGCATTCCACAGAGGAGAGAGGCATGTGATGGTGGGGCAGCATGGTGGAGGGGAGAGTGGTACTCCTTTGAGCTCCGGACAAATGCTTTTGTAGGTTGTGAGTCGTTAAGATTTTCAAGAAATGTTGTAACAACTAAAGATGCTCGGTCTTCTGCTGGGTTTGGAATTGACTTTGTAATACTGTTGACCCTGGAAATGTCTAGTATTTGTAGAGGCTGAACTTCTTCCAATGGCTATGAATGTAAATTGATAGTTGGGGCCATTTGATGTTCCTTCTGGAGGGTGAGATGATGACATTTGCCAGGATTGAAAGGTATGTTCCACCTCAACAGACCATCATCTGATCAATTCCAGATCATGAGACAGAGACAGAGACAGACAGCTGCCTTCAGCCTGTTTGAGGGATGTGGGTGCTGAACTGCACAATGTGGAATCATCTGCAAAAAAGGAACATTGGGTTACAAGAACATCAAAGAGGTTGTTTATGTCAGTGAAGACTCCGCACAAGACACTGCCTTTGGACATTCCATCCTCCAATCGGAGCAGAGGAGTGGTTCCCATTTTTGTTTAAACTTCTTTCCCAGCAATGTAATCGCAAGGAATTTGGAAATCTACATCTTGGGTGAGGTCCAGTACTGTCATATTGCAAGTATGCCTGTACTGTATATACTGTGTACATATGTAGACATACAGACACTAGAAATTGCGCATAACCCATCTATCTACCCCCCCCCCCCCAAAAAAAAACCTCCTCTATAGGTGGGCCTCTGTTCTTCATTGGATGGCCCGCGAGCCACTGCCGGCCCTTAATGACCAAAAGTGTGGCCCCTGACATGCGCCTGATTTATACACAAATGTGAAAACACCCCATCGTCATCTGCCATAAATGCTTCCAAATTGACCCAGTGGTTTCAAATGAGTTCCAACACAAAGCATAAATGTAACATAACTACATCAGTAGATAACAGTATACAAACAATTACGCTTGCAGCCCAGTTAACCACAACGAAGAAGAGTATGTGGAGACGGGGCCTAATGGCAGGTATTATGTGGCCTGCAGGTGGTGTGGCGGCTCTCACACTGATGTCTTATCCGCAAAAGTGCCCCCCTCTAAATAAGAGTGATGATCATTGCCTTAGGTGGTCTGCTTTCAATCCTTCACCTATTCCCACCCCTTTTCCTTCCCTCCTTGACTTGCTACCATCTTGAAACCTGGAAGGTAAAACTATGTTACCCAATGTGCAAGTCCTTTAATCATCATGACAATGGATGTGGACAGAATTGTTTTTGGAAGTCAAGTTGTGAATATATATATATATATATATATATATATATATATATATATATATATATATATATATATATATATATATATATATATATATATATATATATATATATATATATATATACACTTATTCAGTTCTACTTAAAGACGGGCTCACACGCAGACACACACACAAATGAAAAGAAACCCAGAGTTCTTTATTGGACTCTCACAGCCGAGGAGAGAGACAAGCGGGGGTCAGAGTTCGGATGGGTACCTGGCCGTCGGCGAAAAGGGGTACTCCATACTGTGGCACCTAACAATGGTCGCTGGTTTGGTCCCCAGTCGCACGTGTGGGACTCGAGTTTCATGGTGGAGCTCAGATGGTGAATGGCCTGGGTCCACGGAGGGGGGGGGGGGGTCGGGGTCACTCTTTCCTTCCTTGTGGAGGGCCAGCAGAGACACGTTCGCCACCTCGACGACCTTCTGTTCAACCCTCGTGACAGCCTTCGTAACAACCACTGTTACCACCCCTTTGTAACATCCTTCGTAACCCCTTCGTAACGGCAAAACCCCTTTCGTGACGGCAAAAACCCACCAAAAACTCAGAGTGCTCGGGAATTTATGGACCTCCCTCAGTGGGGTGGGGCCTTGGTGAACACACCTTGCTGTCTGCCTTTGATTGGACAGGCTCCCACGGCATACCTTTCCGGGGCGGGGTTTCGGCCCTGTTTGGAGAAAGCCGACCCTCCCTCCACGCATGTTTGAGAAAGGTCATGGAGGTGAAATTGCCTTGAACATCCTTGGGAATCCATCTCGGGCAAAGGTGCGCTGTGGCCCGCGAACCGAGGGCTGCAAGCGCGATGGTACCCTGGATCGTAATGGGCCGAGGGGTCATGCAGATTGGATGGTTGTTAGATGTAACAACCTAACTAAAAGAAATCGCAACACACTCCTTTGATTCTCCCACTAGACAAAAGGAAAGGGATCTGACGACGCACATACTTAACGACATAACTGACTTTTGGGACATCTGTATGTTGAATGCAAATGGTTTCCAGTTCTGTAACTATATATACATATACATATACATATACATATACCGGTCAAAAGTTTTAGAACACCCCCATTTTTCAGTGTGTACTGAAATTTAAGCAGTTCAAATTCAGTGAATAACCTGAAATGGTACAAAGCTAAGTGGTAAACTGCCAGAGGTTAAAAAAAAGTTTAGGTTTCCAAAAACTGAAAAATAATGTAAATTTCAGAGTTGTTAAAAAGCTGTTTCAGGGAACAAGTAATGGGTGAGCAACTGCACCTGTTCTGTAGCAATGGAATTAAATTAAGCCTTGGAAGTTGATGCAAACAATTCCGACAGGTGTCCCAACTTTTGTTGATTAGTTACAAACCCTCTGTTTGTATAAAAGCAGTGTTGGAACAGACTGTGTTGCTACACCCTCTGAAGCATTATTTGGACAATATTGCTCTGCAGGAAGTAGTATGTTGCTTTCATTATGGTGTGAAAAAGACAATTAACAAAGGAAGACAGACAGACCATTATCTATCTATCTATCTATCTATATATGACTAAAACTCGCATCTTGTATGTATGTATGTTTGTTCCCGAAATACAGCTAAAACAGTAAACCATAGCACAAAAATTTTAGGGCCAACTTACTCACCATTCGCCTGCGGTGTGCAGTATCAAGTTTCGTTCAAATCGGGCAATGAAAAAAATAATTTAAAAATCGATTCCCGATTCAGTCAATTACTCTTCGGGAGTATTTGATCAATGCAAACAACCTCATCGGTATGGTTCATTGGAGCTATCTGGTTGTTTTTTTTTTTCTTGAAATGATTTTTTTCATCAACCACTGTCACAACGGGAATCCAACGGGTTCACGGGTCGTCGAGTAACCCTTAAAAGTGTAGGTCTTTCCTTCAGAAAAAATTGCAAAGAAGCCAAGGTGTTGGTGAGTACAGTTTCCTACACCATCAAAAGGCACTTGGAAACTGAAGGAAACTCTGACGGGAAGAGGTCTGGCAGACCCAAAGCCAAAACACAATCAGCAGACAAGTTTCTGAGAGTCAACAGCTTGCGTGATAGGCGGCTCACGGGACAGCAGCTTCAAGCACAGCTTAACACTGGTCGAAGTAAGGAAGTTTCAGTTTCAACTGTAAAGAGAAGACTTCGAGCTGCAGGTTTGACAGGACGAGTGGCAGGAAGAAAGCCATTGCTAAGATGGCAAAATAAGAAAAAGAGGCTTGCCTGGGCCATGAAGTGCTGCCAGTGGACTACTGGAAACTGGAAGAATATCTTATGGACCGATAAATCAAAATTTGAAATCTTCAGTTTATCACGCAGGGTTTTTGTACGCAGTCGAGTAAGCGAAAGGATGGTTTATAAGTGTGTGACACCAACTGTCAAACATGGAGGAGGAAGCATGATGCTCTGGGGCTCTTTTGCTGGATCCAATCAGTGACTGGCACTGAGTGACTGGCAACCTGAACCAAAAGGGCTACCACAGCATTTTGCACCGCCATGCAATACCCTCTGGTCGACGCCGAGTTGGTCAGGGGTTCATCTTACAGCAAGATAACGACCCAAAAACATACCTCCAGACTATGTCAGAACTACCTTAGAAGAAAATAACAAGATGGTGGGCTTCAAATCATGGAAATGCCAGCACAGTCTCCAGACTTAAACTCCATCGAGCTGGTTTGGGATGAACTGGACAGAAGGGTGAAAGCAAAGCAACCTACAAGTGCAACACATTTGTTGGAACTTCTGCAACAGTGTTGGGAAGAACTTTTCAAACAATATTTGATTTCATTGTGGAAAGAATGCTACGAGTATGTTCGGCTGTTATATCCGCAAAAGGTGACTACTTTGATGAGTCAAAAATTTAGATAAAATTTTGTTCAACAAAACGCTTCCATGATTTATTTTTTTATCTGCAATTGTTTATTTGTTCTATGCTTTAATTTCAGAGTACATTGAAACATTCATACTGCTTAAATTTCAGTAACAGCTGTAAAAATGGGGGTGTTCTTAATATAAACTTTTGACCATCAGAGTGTGTATATATATATATATATATATATATATATATATATATATATATATATATATATGTATGTATATATGTATGTATATATGTATATATGTATATATATGTATGTATATATATATGTATATATATATATATATATATATATATAATATACAGGGTGTTCCTAAAAAAATGACATCATTTGAAACTTGAATATCTAAGTAGCTGCATGTCCCAGGCAAACGAAAGTAAATAGGCTTCATGTTGAACAATAAAAGATTTATTTATCAAAATTCGAACAAGCGATTCAGACGGATGTAGATTTTATAACCGTTTTCTCAAAACTTCACAAATGTTCAATATGCACACCGCCTGTGACACGACACACGTCAAGTCAGTGGTCCAGCTCCTGCCAAACACGCTGCAGCATGTCTTGCGTAATATTCTCCAGCCTGCAGTGATTCTCTGCTTAAGTTCCTCTAGGTTTGTAGGAAAGGGAGGGGGGGATATAGACCCATATAAAAAATATGGCCCCATATAAAAGCCCCATGTCACATAGCCCCATATAAAAAAATCACAAGGTGTCAAGTCAGGTGAACGTGGTGGCCATTTCAACAGCACATTGTCATTATCACTGACACGCCCAATCCATCCTCCTGGTAGATTCTCATTGAGGTAAGAATTAAACATTCAACTTGGTTTTTACACATTTTGTTAAAATTTGAGATCATTTGAGCGAGAATTAGCTATGTTATTAGACTACGAAATTGTCATTTTTTTGGGACACCCTGTGTGTATGTATATGTATATATATATATATATATATATATATATATATATATATATATATATATATATATATGTATGTATATATATGTATATATATATATATATGTATGTATATATATGTATATATATATATATATATATATATATATATATATATATATATATATATATATATATATATATATATATATATATATATATATATATATATATCCTGGTGTTGGCGCAGAGGTGAGGGCAGCGGCTTGGGATTCAAAAGGTCCTGAGTTCAAGCCCGTTGGGCCACTGAATTAATACACCAGGGGGTTGACTCAGCCTGTCATCCTTCCGAGGTCGGCGAAATGAGTACCAATATACTGGGCCGGTGTATACCCCGGTTAAAATAGGTGTACCATATCCCTGTGTCGTAAGAGGCGACCAGGGTTGCGTCAGGAAGGGCATCCGGCATAAAACGTGTGCCAAATCACTATGCGGATCATACGGATGATCCGCTGTGGCGACCCCTAACGGGAGCAGCCGATAGAAGAAGAAGAAGATTATATATATATATATATATATATATATATATATATATATATATATATATATATATATATATATATATATATATATATATATATATATATATATATATATATATATATATATATATATATATATATAATGCCAAGACTTAACTTACACAATGTATTTTATTAATTGTTTTGTGCAGAAGCTAATCATCCGTAGTCCTTTCAAGCAGTTTCATTGTAATGTTCTGAACCAAGGCAAGTTTTTCCTTCAATTGATTGTGAGTTTCTTCCCTCCATTTTCCACACCCATAGCCTTTTGGAACGCCCCTTTTGCCCAACACATTATCCTTGATCACACAGTCATATTGTAACCCTGGCTGTGAGTTTGTCTAGCGAGAGATAAAACCTGCAGTGCGACAGTCTGCTATGCTGGTAGCCAAGCATGTTAAGGACCACCAAAGATAATGCACCAGCAGCCTGGTACACTTGACTGTCTCCAATGAGCAGAACATAACCCTTCATTACGGCAATGAATTTGAGCACCACGTCGGCGCCATGCCCGAAGAGACTATCTCCACCAAAGGTTAGTAAGATTATATTACGATCAGTTTGTTTTGTTAAATGACCAGCTGTCTTACTTTAGAGCCTTTTATAACATACATTTAAGCCAAAGGTTACTAATTAGCACTGTTTGGCCTGTCCAGGTTGGCCTTCTTATTGTGCCGATCTGAACCACTCGTTCATGATGCATGTTCAAATTGCATATGCAGTACTCTGTAGTTAAGGGCTGGCAGGTTAGCCTGGGCCCAATAGGTACGTGCACTCGCCTCGAAGCTAGCCCTTGTTGAAATCCCCACCCAACTATAAATGGTCATTCTGATGTTTCGCAGCATCAATGTGTGCACGATCCATTATAAGGACGTTAAGCTGGTTGTCCTGTTTGCTACCATTTGTGGATGGATGTTAAAGTGTCTACAGTGTACTTCGTGAAGATTAGGTGAGCTATCGTCGGCATCCTGGCCTAGTTCCAACTTCTTGCCTTGACTACCGCCACTGGGAAGACGAATATGCCAGTGTATAATTCTTGCCTTGGGCCTGTTTTGGCAGCAATGAACCTGCTTTTGTGCTGAACACCAGAATAAAAGATGTGAATATAATGAATTATCCTTTGTTTACTAATGCCCTTGTAATTCATGTAAACATACACTTGATGCCTCCCAATGTCTTTGTCCTGCACATGTTTCACGCAAAAACTTCACTACGAGTTTGTATTTGATGTGAGATTAAATAAATAATACACACCCCATCCATATAACCATAATTTAAGCAAACACAGAAGATGATGGGTTTCCGATGAAATGCAAAATCCTGGGAGAAATCGGATGCTGACAGTTCATTGTCTGTTTTGTGCAGGTGACACCAGTTGGAAAGATGAGCAGCGAGACCCGGTCGGTAAGGGTCGGGTACAGGGTTGAGGTGATCGGGAAGGGACATCAGGGAACGGTCGCTTACGTGGGTGCCACGCTTTTCGCCTCTGGCAAGTGGGTCGGAGTCATCCTCGATGAACCCAAGGGGAAGAACGATGGCACAGTACAGGGTCGGCGTTACTTCACCTGTGATGAAAATTATGGGATCTTCATCAGACAGGCTCAGGTCTGTACCGCAAGCTATGCATGCATGAACGTGCTCGGTGTGGTTGCATATCTATGGTGGTGGTTTAGATGCTGGTGGTATGGTGGTGTGCTGTCATCAGAATACTGTATTGCATATTTGTCATTGTGCGATAATAACGTGGTGACCTGTATGGTGCGTTTAGAACGATAACATAAATCGTCTGTGTCATGAGATTCTCTTTCTTGTCAGAGTAAACATTTCACTGCAATATGCAATTTTCCTGCTGAAATAACATCCATTATGTTTCAGTAATGCTTTGTATTACACCTTCTTTTAAAGGGTGACTGACCTTTTATTTATTTATATTAAGTTTGCCATCCAATTCTTCAAAGTGAATGGAATTGTTCTAAATTAAGACCGGCTCGCAACACCCCTCCACCCCCCCCCAACTCCACTCCACTCCACACACTTCCTTGCCCTTATAACGAGAAACGCCCCTTTAAACACTACTTGGGACTTGTGATGTCTTCCTGTTTATTAAATTACTAGCAAATACAAGCCTTTGCATCACAGATGGGTATTTTAAGGGGGGGTGGAGGGGGAGAGATAAGAGAAGAGAAGTGGGGGGGGTGAAGAGGGTTTGAGGAAAGGGTGGAGGCGGGGAGAGTTACATCTTGCCACACGTCGCTATACACTCCGGGAGGGGGGTGGAAGTGAGGAGAATGGGGGAGAGAGAGGAGGGGAAGGGGGAAGTGACGAGGGCAAGGGTGTATTCTGGATTTGCATTTGGGATGGGGACTTAAGGGGAAAAGGGCGGGAGGGAGGGATAGGTGAGGGAGGGATAGGTGAGGGAGGGATAGTCCCATCTGCCGGCATTGGTACAGGATTGAATGAATTGGAGTGCGTCAAAACAGCATATTCAAATGGGTCATACTAAACACAGCCTGGAAACATCATTGGGTGGGGGGGGAGGGGTCGAGGGGAAGGGGCTTTGGGAAGAGGTAAGCATGAGGAGAAGGGAAGGAAAGGCATTTTCCTTCAATCATCCAAAAAATCCGCAGCATTGTTCGTGCCTTGATTTAATTTCCACACACAATTTGCAACTAAAATGCGTAAGCTCTAGAGTGTCTTAATCTGAGCCAAATTAAAAAAATTTATACTGTGGAATTGATCCTTGTAGTAGTTCCAACTGATAAAAATTGTTAATTTGTCTAATTTGCACAGTTTGACACTCCAGATGCCTCACAAAGGTGTTTATATAAGATGACTGTGCTGGCTTGGCATGCAGTTAGCAATCGGTTATAACAAACATCACCTGGAGACGCCCGGAATGTCAAACAATGTGCGAATTGGAAAACTGAACACTTTTTTTTTTTTTTAGCAGTCAGAACTGCTGCTGATGTCAATTAAGAAGTTTAAATTTTGAAATTCTTGAGGTTATCACATTTGTGGAAATGAAATAAAACCATAAACACTGGTGTCTTCCAGCATTTATATGCATTGCGATGAATGCAGCGATTTTAAGTACGAGTGCATGCCCGTACGTGCGTGGCCGTACGTGCAAACAAAACAAAAAAAAATTTCAAACCGCGTGCCAGAAACAACTGCACAGGCCGTTCCTTCGCTCTCACGTGCCCATACGTGCATGCCCGTACCCGTTTCTTCTGCACGGCGCCTTGCCTCGCGTCCAATGTTGTCTGCCAAGCGAGCAGTTCGTTCTTCATCCGCTTCTTCTGCACGATGCCTTGCCTCGCGTTCATTGTTGTCTGCTAAGCGAGCAGTTCGTTCTTCATCCGTTTAAGCTGCATGGCGCCTTGCCTCACGTTCAATGTTGTCTGCCAAGCGAGCAGTTCGTTCTTCATCCGTTTCTTCTGCACGACGCCTTGCCTTGCATATTATGTTCTCTGCTAAGCGAGCAGTTCGTTCTTCATCTGTTTCTTCTGCACGGCGCCTTGCCTCACGTCCAGTGTTGTCTGCCAAGCGAGCAGTTCATTCTTCATCCGTTTCTTCTGCACGATGCCTTGCCTCGCGTCCAGTGTTGTCTGCCAAGCGAGCAGTTCATTCTTCATCCGTTTCTTCTGCACGATGCCTTGCCTCGCGTTCAGTGTTTGCCAAGCAAGCAGCTCATGCTTCGTTAGATTCCATTGCACGTGCATGACGCGCAGCTTCGTTCCTTCGCTGTCGTAAACGACAACTGGATTGGGGCATTGTGTTTAAGAAAATCGAGAAAGAAATCGAGAAAGTACAGAAATCGAGAAAGAAAGAATACAGTAGGTCGATAAATCGAGAAAGAATACAGTACTCGTCACTATCCGGAAGTCCGGAAGTTAAGTCCTCACTGTCTGGTAGTTCGCATACCGCAGTTACGATTATTCGCAATTTAGTTTTAATGGCTAATTATTCAATTGGCACCAACGTATTTTGCCTTTTCGCAATGTTGTCGCAAGGAAAAACACAGAGATGAGAAAAAAAAACCTTCGTGCAAAACAATAAATAAATTACTTCCTGCTTCGGAGCATACCAGCTCACTCTGATGTTACCAAAATTTATGCACCGTCTCATATGAAAACGATCATAACTTGGGCAAAAAAAAATTACTCCTGCTTCGGAGCATACCAGCTCACTCTGATGTTACCGAAATTGATGCACCGTCTAATATGAAAACGATCATAACTTGGGGCATTGTGTTTATCTATAAATGCGCATAAGAAATCGAGAAATTATTAGAATACACGAAGTCATCATTATCCGGAAATCCGTACGTTGTAACCCATAATGGGGAACACGGCTGAGGTTCCCTTCCCCCATCGGCCACGCCCACGCAGCAACGTGTCTTGTCATTGGTTGGTAAATAAATGGCCATAACTTGGGAACCGCTTGTCCAATTAATATCAAACCTTGAAAAGGCACATCCACAGGTCCCCAGCAATATATCTGGCAAGTTTCAATTAGATCGGACTGGTGGTTGTCGAGAAACAGCGCGCGCGCGCGCACACACACACACACACACACACACACACACACACACACACACACACACACACACACACACACACACACACACACACACACACACACACACACACACACACTGCTGGAATTATAGATAGATGGGGATGAGGTATTCGATGAAAGGAGTGAGGAAGGTGAAAAAAAAATTCAGCTCTTTATCATTAAGAAACTGTTGCGGCCTGTAGAAAGTCAAGGCATTATCGAGCAGGCCGAACAAAATGGCAAATTAAGACCCCAGCAAGCTGACAGAGGGCTCACGGTGGCGGGAGGGAGGGAGAGGGGGGAGCTGAACAAAGATGATGCCTTGATAAAGGATAATTAAATGAAAAATCATTCATAGAACGACAATTGGCAAAACAGCACAAAGTTGAATGACACTCGGTAGAGTGCATACCTCTGCCAGGTTGAACATTTCACGGTTTGTATCCCATTGATGGGTAATGTTGTTTTTTTTGCCAAGTAATGAAGCAATTACTTGTCTGAAAATGGGTGTTTAAATTGCCCCAAATACCCAATTTTCATTCATGCACTACCATGGAGTGCCCTGGGTAATACATGTAAAGTTTGGGGGCACTAGGTTTCATGGTTTTGGAGTTATGGTGAAGACGCACGGACTGACTGATTGATTAATTGACGGACTGACTAATGCACACTGACATTTATTTGTATGTATATATACTAATGAATATATATGTACCATGTAAACGCAAGGCCCTCAATATTCCAATTACTTTTTCAGAATTGAAGGAAAACTGCAACATAAATAAATATAAAATACCGAGTAACCACATGGGGTGTCTGCTTCTTTACATAACAAGCTATTGACTGGGATAACGTTGCAATTTCATCTTGTAACATTATCCCTCCATACCCAGTAATCTACAAATAAAGATTATTATAAAATGAAGTTCTGCATTTTATACCTATTCTTATGTGGTGCATTCGTTACATGCATTGTGACAGTTACTCGCACTGCTTGTGTGGGTTTTATTTTATTTTATTTTCCCTGTTCATTTGCAAAACTCTTAATCCAAAAAATAAAATGGGACGATCGATTGCAAGACCCCCTTCACTGTTTCAGGGTCAGTGTAAGATCCCTTCATTGTTGTCAACCTGCAAAGCTAGACGACGTGCTTTGAACCATACGACAATGTTTATATATTTATACAATTTTATTTTTAATCCTTTCATTTTGAAGTTGTAACATCATTAGTTTGTACATTTCTGCGGCACCATGAATCGTGGCACCATTAAGTTCGTTTTGAGGCTGTATCTGATTTGGCTCTCTTACGGAGGGAATCAATTCTAGCTCAAAACCGTTTCGTTCCCACGCTTGAATGAGGCTGCAGGAATTGTTCCACAGTTTTGAAAAGCCTCGTTTCCACATTGACTCGTCTGATTCCTGAACGCCTGAATGCACAATGCCTTGAAAGCTTATGGTTGCCCGGCAACCTCTGTATCGTCACCTTCTGAACTGTATGCCTGTACGAGTTTTGTTTTGGTGAGAATTGCAATAGTCATTGCACTTTTGGTTTTTTCTGAAAACTTGAAGCGACAACAATTTACTCTTGGGAACTTTTTTTTTTTTTTAACTTTTTGCTTGTGACAAGGATGTGGGTTTGTTCGCAGATAGTCTTCTGTTTGTAATGCAGATCAGAATGTGTCAAGTTCACCATTCCAACAGGTGTCTTCTGTAAGATGTTTAGCATAAAAATAAAAGGTTCCGTTTTCAGAAAACAATTGGAATGGTTAGTCTGAATGCTAAGCATTCCAATTGTTTGAAAACAATTGGAACACGTACGTACAAAATGCCATACAGCTATTTTTGTTTCCATTTGGAAAACTTGCAAGCTATTGTAAAAGGCACTCCAAGAACACTCTTTCTGCTAAAAAAGAAAAGGGGGGGAGGGGGATGGGTGGAAAACAATTGGGTCTTCTGGAAGAGGAAGTTGTCAGGGGTTATAAAGGCAACATACATCATGGTGGTGGGTCCACAGTTAGGCATAACAAGGAAGGGAAAGAACAAATAAGAAATGAGGGGATGAGACAATGTAACCTGTAAGGAAGACTGTTAAGGTAGGTGGGGTTATTGGGGGTAGACATGAACTTGCCATAGTCTTTATGTCAATTTGCATTAGTCGCTTACTTAACACCACAGCAAACCCCATGAAAAGGCATCTCGAAGACGAGACTTCATGTATTACAGAATCATCCTAAAAGTTGTCATCCCGCTTGTAGGTTTTGAAGTGAAAAGTCATGTGATTGCAAAATTTCTCATTATTTTTTGATACGTGACAAATATCATTTCCACCTCCACTGCATGCCCTTCTCACCCGCTACTGCACCCCCCCCCCCCGCTTCCCATCCCATCATACGCCCAGGCCACTCAACATGATTGGCCTCTCCCATGATGACACTGAAAGCGCCATGCCTGTTGCTCTCAATCAATAGACAGGTTGGTGACCTCTGTTTTTATTTCATTTTATTTAACTGCCTCTCTTCCAGTCTAGCTCAATTTGCTTTCTCAGCTCTGCAATGCTCCCCAGCTCCTCCAGGATGCATGCATTCTTCCAGTAATTTCCTCCTGGATAGACTCCAACAATCTAGTCTGCCATCAAACTTCCACTCCCCCCCCCTCGTTTCTCCTGTTTGTAAGAATGGCTTCTTGGGGGTATTCAGTTGCACTCTTCCTTCTTCGGTTTCGAGCAACCAGTGCACCACCATCTCGTGCGATCCTCCATTTCTACTCACAATCTTTTATACCCCCATTAACACTATCCACTCCAACTCCTTGCTTTCATTTTTTTTATCCACCATCATCCCGCTCTTCCAAGAGTCGAGATTTTGTATCAAATTTTTTGTTTGTTTGAGCACTTAAATTATTGGTATCGAGTACCCATAATGTTTCTGTATCGATCTTCAGGAAAGATGACATCAAGAATACTCTTGTTATATTGTTGTGAATCTGGAAGCCATGAGCACACAACATTCAGGTCCTATAGCTCAGTTATTTCAAAAAGTGAATGTGGATAGATAGCTCCCTTTCCCTAGTCGAATGGGTGAATAAATGTTCATACGCTGAAGTTATTTTCATAGTCAGGGTTTTTACGTCAACGTCATCTTCAGCAACAATATTCTGCTCGCAGCATTCTCCCAGAGCTCGCCAGCAAGCACGTGCGTGGGCGGAGTTCACAAAGTCTCTCTCGCAAATCCTCGGCAGATCGGGGACGAGTTGGACGTAAGTCGGTCAAAGGGCACAGAGCGAGCTCCAAGAGAAGCACAGCGTCTTCGGGGGGCGGGGAATCAAGACGCCCGACGCCCCCCGACCACTCATGGAGAGGAAACGGAGTTCCCCGGCGAATGAGGTGCGCGGAGAGGTGAGACGCGTTCCCTTGCCCCAACGAGGGAAGAGTAGAAATAGACGGGACAGGCGGTGTGAAAAGGGTCTTGGAGGGGTCTTCTTCGTCTTTGTCTCTTTCTTCTTGTGGTCGCCTGGTATCCTGGTCGTTTTAGACCCGTGTCGCCGCTCCTGGACTCGTGTCGCTGGTGGTCTTCTGGCTCTCGTCTCATCGCTGGCTCTGGGCGCATCGCAGCGATCCCTCACCTCGTTTCACCGGTGTCTGGATTCGGTTCGCCCCCCGCTGGTGCCCGGTTCGACTCGGCGCGAAGACCACACGAGGTGCACAGGTCTGAGGCAGAATCTGGACTTCAACTCACCCTTTCCCTCCGAGCTGGAGGCCTCAAGAAAGACCACTTTGGGTACGTTTCTTTGGGTGTGTGCGTGTGTGTGTTTGTGGCGCCAGTCCAGAAAGTAGAAATTGTACAAGTGCCTTGCTGTACATACTTGCCTTTTATTATTCAGATAACTCTGCTTCTAACTTGCCCCCCTGCTCCATTATAAATAAACACATGTGTTAAATGTATCGGTTCGTTTTTGTCTTTCTTTTATTGGTTTAACACAGTGCATGTTGGAGAAATAGCCAGGCTGTTGCCGCTGTAAAGGGACATTTGGACCGACGGAAGCTCCGTGACCGTCCGCTCCGGTCGCATGCGGTTCGAGTACGCTAGCGGCTCGTTCCGTATGAGCATCGTCGAGGATGAATTTCCCCGGTAGTTTGGACGATGTGGGTATTTAACGAGGTAGATTGTGGACGAGGTGGACGAGGTAAATTGAAATTGGCAATCGACCCTACCCCACATGGTCGATCTATTGGCGAACTTCGGTCTGATAAGGGACCCGTCAGCTCCGGAGTTATCCGCGGTGACGTCCTATACATTCCGGGTGATGGGTGGAGTCGACCCTGCAGCTCCATCTAGCGGTCGTGCTCGCCGCCGATACCCGGCCCCGCAACAATATTAATGGCAATGCAGATGAAATCCACCAACAAATCGTCATTAGGTTTGTTCTTCCTGTCACTCATCCACATTTGAGACTGTTCCAGTGATGTGTGTTATTCTTTCTTGGAGCGAGAACTGACTATGCGTGATTGATCGTGTTCAGGCAGGTATTCCACCTTGTGATGTGAAGACGGTCTGTTACGAGCAACATTACTGCTTCAAGATCAGTGTGTCACGGTTAAAGAACTTGTGACCGAGCTGGGAATACCCAAGCATCACATTGTCACTGAGCATCTGGGTAAAAGTAGGGTTATTGTAAAATGGGTGTCACATGTCATCACACACACCTTGATCTGTATTGACAGCATCTTCAGCCTTTTCTTTGGGGAGATGACACTCTCTTGGAATGCTTCACTGCTGCATAGATAAGGGAGAAGTTGGTTCCACAACTACAATCCAGACATGAAGGCTTGTTCAGAATCGGTGAAAGGAACTGGCTGCTCCATGTCCAAAAAAGCCAAACATCATCAAGAAAGCATCACGGTGCTTGATATTACACAAGGAACTTGGATGCAGGAGGAAGGCCATTTGATCCATCAAGCCTGCACTCAAATTATTTGTTTTCACGACACATTTAAATGTTGCTAAACTGGGTAGTTCCATGGGGGTCTAACGGTGAATAGAGATTCCACCAATCGTTTTTGTTTTTTTTTTCCTTAAAGAAGTGTTCATCTGAGACCAGCAGTGTGCAAAAATGGGGTGCCATCATCCTCCAAGGCAAAGCATAACTTGATGACCACGACCTGTTAGAGTCTTGGTGATGAGAGCTCTTTACTCATTCACTATATTTACTCGATTTGGTCCATGCACAAACCACGCACACTACCAAAACTAGCTAAAGGGAGACATTTTAAATCCACTGGAGAGGTTCACACAGCCAGGACCACTCTGTTAAGGAACACTGCATTAAGGACTCTTCAGAAGGAAGGCTCTGTGCTGGGATCAAAAAGGTTGGTTGACCATTGAATATATAATGCTGAAGAGGATGGAGATCAACGTGACGAATAAAGTTTGTGTTGCATAGGTGTGGTGGAAGAACTTTTTGGATGGCTCTCCTAAGCACCTTTACATTTCCATCCTATTTTGACTTGCCAAATTGAAGATTCACAAGTGTATTGGTTGGTCTGGTCTGTTTTTTTGTCTGTTTGTCTGTCTAGCTACAGGTCGCAATTTTTCTCAGGTCTTCACGAAACGTAACCACCTTGTGGAGGTAGTCAAAAGTTAAAAGCCTATAATTTTTGAGTTCAATATGACAAACGGGCAAGGTCATTGACATTTTAACAGGGTTTGCATATTGAGTCACTGACACCTATTTTTGAGGCCAACTGGTCAAGGTCATAAAATCATCAATTTTCATCTGATTGACTTGAAATTTGAACATAATTGGTATATTCGGTCACTGAATTGGTTCACCAATCAAAATCTAGAAGCCTATTGTTTTTGAGGTCCAAAGGGTTGCTGTGACTGATTTTGCAAGTACTGGTCTATGACCGCTTGTTTATTTATTGTGTAATTAATAAAAAAAAAAATTTTTTAAGACTACCCTCGAAGGATATGCACGCACGTGCACACACATTCAACTGTAACATGCTATTTCAGAATTATTCTGAAATATTGTTGTTTCCTCTGCTGTCGAAGGTGGATGGAGGTTATGTTTTCACCCCTGTTTGTCTGTCTGTGAGCAGGATTTCTGGAGTTAAAGATTAATTCAGACTAAACTTTGTGGACAGGTTGCATGTGTGACCAGGACAAATTGATTAGATTTTGATGAAGATCTGGATCCGGATACGATAATTTTGTAATTTCTAAGTGATTCATCACTTTTGAGTGTTTAAAACGATATAGAGCATGATATCTCAGAGTTTGGGACGGATTATGACAATACGGGTGGACGAGTTGGTTAGGTGACAAATGAATGGATTATATTTTGGTTAATGTCTGGATCCAGATCCGGCCTATCAGTGGGATACAAAACGTAAACTGTTCAGCCTGGCTGAGGTATGTACTGTTCCCAGTGCCGTTCTGTTTTTTTTTTAATATTTGGCATCGTGACGAGTTGTTTTTCACTGGTGCAAATATATCGAGTGTTTGTTTCCGATTGTTGCAACATGCAATTGAAGGGCATTGCGGGGTTCTTTTTTTTTTCATTGTTGTCGTGGGTTTTAACTAACTCGTGTGTCGTAGCAGAGTTTTTTTAGGGTTTGTTATAAATCAGAAGCGCACATTGATTGATTATTGTCTCGGGTGCATTTTGTGACATATTGTTGTCATATTGTATGTGTTGTTTACAGATCCAGCTGCTGGATGATGGAGTAGATACAAGCTCGCCAGACACACCGGATTCAGCTACTTCTAAAGTCCCCAGACGTGGTGAGCTCACTTTTAGAAAATGCACTTATACCATAGTTGAGATTGCTCGGTCAGGTGGAAGACATAAAGGGCACTGTTTTCGTGTTTTTAATATCCTCAATATATCTCTTTATTCATTAACGAAGATTGTAAGGCTCCCAATTTAGACTGTTGGGGGAACTTGTACTAAAATCACATTCAGGACATGAACATTGATGGATATTTTGCTTTTATATGAATTGCAAGTACATTTCTTAGACTATGGACAAACATGTTTGGGATTTGAACCTGGGCTTCCCACTACATGAGCCATGCATTCGGATGGGAACACCAAACAGGCTGAAATATTGAGCAGGTTCTAAAATGTTGTTGCACTTTTGCGTGTTTAAGCACAACAATTTGTAACATTGCAGACAGATGGTTTAATTTTACATGCTGAAAGACCATTAAAAGATTTATAATGAATTCTTAAAACGAATATTCCAGCTTTTTTAACTTGCGAATTTATTACTTTGTTTTGTTTGCAGACGTTTCTGAAACTCTGAGGTCGAGCAAACTGGTGGGTTTTGTTGTTGTTTGTGCAAATGCACTTTATTTTGTGAATGTTTGCTCTTAGCAAAGCTGCTTCTTCCTCTTCTTGCGGATGCATGTGTAATTACAAATTTGGCCCACTGGTTGCATCATGAGTGTGGCATGGCTGTGCGACTGATAGTGTTGGCGAAGCTACTTTGAAAACCGAGCAGGCTAAAGCTACAAGCTACCCCTTTAAAAAGTAGCTAGTTACACTTGTTAACTATTTTGAAAAAATAAAAAGTAGCGAGCAACTCTTAAAATTGACCGAAGGGATGGTGTAAAAGGAGCACTCTTACATTTGAGCTGTCTAGTCTGGGTTTGATTCCCAACCTGACAATAAACTGTCCAGATTGTTGATTCGCAGGCAGGACTCTACATCACAAAGTGCACCTTACCTCGGATGGCCATGAAGCCGGATATCCTGTGCACTCGCATTGGTGGACATTAATGATCCCATGGTGTCCTTCGCAAAAACAAACAGGAGGCGAGCTATCGCCAGCACCCAAAACATATTCCAAAAAATGACTGGTGTGAAGGTAATGGCAAACCACCGAGCATGATCGTTGCTTTGTGACTGTTTTGGCAGCACTGAAAGTCTGCAGACCAGGTTGACCTGAATGCCACTTGGTGCTGATGTTGCTCATTTTAAACCTACTTTTACATCATATTGAATTTACTTAAATTAACACCTTCGATGGGTGCATCCTTGGGGGTAGGAGGGAGGGTGCTGTGTCTTTAAAGCATAGCTTAGAAACACTTTGAATGAAACCTGTATTTTAGTGTTGAGCTTGTGTACAGTTTAACTCACCATGATATTCAGGGCCAGGGTAACATTTTTTGGGCTTCGTGCCAAACAAATTTGTGGCACTCATTTGTCTCTTGTTCTCCTCTTTTTTTTTTTTTTTTCTTTTACTCTGTTTTTTTGTGTCTCGTCAAAATGAACTCTCCCACTCTGCCTCTCACCTGCGCATGTAACAGTGTGCACACTGGCACGAATGCCATTGACAGTTCAATGATGTCATGCACCAGTAAATGACTGCAGTGCAGAAATATAAGATAATGTAAACTACAACACAACACAACGACAGCATTATGTGGCACTTAAAACATTTATACACCTTTCAAATGCATTGTTTTTTTAAAGCATTTTTTGAGGTTATTTCTCTGAAATAAGCTCATAGAGTGGGTCCCAGTGTCTGGCCATCCATCCGGAGGTACAGTACGTCCATTAACATTTCACTAAGACCTCTTCTCCTTACAAACTACATGACCGATTTATGGACCAAATTTGGTATGATACATCAGAACAGTAATGTCTCCATGGGGATGCACTCCCCATCTGGATCCACCCCCTCTAAGAGGCTGAAAAGGGGGGTTTCGCCTCAAATTCAGATAATTTTTTTGAAAATCTTTTCAGAAACCAACAGCTAGATGCAGACCAAATTGTTCATGAAACATAACGACCATGCCGTTCACTTAACATGTGCGCCCCATGACCATACCACTTCAGCCCCTTCTCCCTGCTTGTTGGGAAAGTAACCATCAGTGCAGAAAGTAACCATCCCCCACGGGGATATTTTTGAAATGTATCGTGATGTGTTAACTTAAATGGGAACCCAAACGCTCAGACCACCTCGACGCTAATCTATCCCTTGATACCCTACAAAGTAGATATGTCTTTTTCCCAATTTCCTTATTATAAAGTAAGTAATTTTGCAAATAAAAGTCAATCTTCTTCTTCTTCAGATTAGCCATGACGTTACACCTAGGAGTCCACCACTTCCTTATCGTGTACAGGTTACATCGTGATGCGATTTGACTGAAATAGTGAATAATTTTCGATTTTCCACACATATGCTGAGTCGAAGGTTTCATGCTACACCAATGGGCGAAAGATCCAAGGGTTTCCAGAAATTGGGCGAGGTTTGTCCGAAACACATGAGCGTGGTTCGGGCCTCCAAAATGTTTGTTGTTGTGCTCAGAACATATTACTGAGCACTGTTATGAAACAAAATAGATGGCTATAGATCTTGTTATTATCCACCACAACTGAGAGAGGATGCCATCCCTATGATTAAGCGGAAGAAACAGCTGTCGCTCGAAACTGTAACCCCATTTCTACCCAGCTACCAGCTTATGCACGCAGGCGATTTTGAGCGGTGAATCAAACACCTGTTGCCATGCCCATCAGTTACCACAAGAGCACCTGAAAATAATTATCTACGATAATCATCTACTCTGAGAGGATTTGACCAAGGACTCTAAAACTTTTCAAGGTCCCCCCCCTCCCCCAACCACCCATCAACAATCACCCCCATAATACCCACCACTATCCTCCACAACCCCCATCTACCATCACCCTTGCAATACCCACCACCAAACCACACACCCCCACAATACCCACCATGACCGCACACACCCCCTCCACAACCACACACCATCAATCACCACCACCACCACCACACCGTCCTCCCCTCGAGTACCCACTCACCTCCACTGGGGTGAAGATTGACACCCTATGGACACGATGGTGGGACATGGCAAAGACAGAAATGGTGTCCAGGGGAAGCATGAAACAGGACGATCCTGTAACATACAAGACACCTGGTCAATCTGTGACGGTGGGACAAAGCATTCGTTGCCCATTTTGTCCGTCGTGCCCGTGCTGTCGGGCAATGACGTGTATTTCTGCTCGAGTAATACATAAACCGATTTATTATTAGATTAATACAAAATCCCTCCCTTACAAAAAAATTATTAATTAATACAAGAAAAAGGAAGAAGACAGACCACCCACCTGTCAGCGATGGCGAAGTGAGAGGCCCATCGACTCAGCTTCTTCGTGGAGAGATTCCAATAATCTTGAAGACCTTGGTTTCCACAAGCTGAGCAAGGTGTGAGGCAGGGTGCCAGCTCCGAGGGGAGAGCAGTATTCCATCAAGCTGCGGATGATGGCTTTGTTGCGTCTTTGGAGGCCACCTTGAAATGTGATTCGCCCAAGAGAGATCATGGCTGATAGTGAGACCCAAGAGTTTGAAGGACTGAACTTCTTCGAGAGGGTTGTTGAGAAAGTAGATGAGTTTTTGCAGGTATGGTCCTTTCAGAGAGACAGAGACAGAGACGGATTTCTCAGGGTTAAAAGACATATTCCAAGTGTCTGACCAGTTTGTGATGAAGGTGAATTCCTTGTCAAATTGGGAATTTGACCAGGAATTCGCCTACTTCTTGTTGAAAGTTACTGGATCATTTATGTCCATGTACTAATGCCAGCAGAGAGAACACCCAGCTTAACTTCCCTTCTGGCGGAGGGTGCGATATTTCATGCAAAGCAGGATGACAGTGTGTAGTCAGGTTAAGAATCAAACCCAGACTGCATAGCTCAAAGGTAAGTGTGCTACCACCTCTGCCCACATCCTGTAAAGACCTCTGATGATACCAAAGTATCTATTTCTGCCATTGCTTGCATTTTGAAATCTCTACTATCCTCTTTGCCAACGTGCATGATCTATTTGAGCAATTGCAATCCCTTGCATTAATGTAGCCTGACATGCTTTTATTTATTTATTTATTTATTTTTTACTCGTGCGTACTTTAAATTTGCTGCTTACCGATGGTTGCTGTGATGACTGAAAAAAATCCTTTGCTTTCGTTGGTTTTTGTTTTGTTTTTTGACCTGAAGAGGGCGGCAAAACCAAAGGTGGATATTAATATTGTGGGTGTGTGCATGTGCATGCAACATTCCCAACAGTTGTCTCATTCCTCCCCTGGGTTTACATGCACCTGTCGCAGCACTTTTGCATGCACTTGAATTGGCCATCTGCTAACGCTGGGCCTAATGTCTTCCAGAGCCTCTGTCACTGGATTTGTACCGTTTTAGCTGTTTGTTTTTTTGTTTTGTTTTTCTCAATCAAGCATCAACTTTGATCTTGTCAATTTTAAAGGTAAAACGATGTGTTTTTAATCGTTGATTGAAACTTCAATTGGTGAAAGTGCTTTGTCCAAAGGTTTCCTGCTGCAGCACTGGTGACGAACACACTGTTGTTCTTCATTCATTTTCATACATTTGTGGTCTCCCCCGCATGATGATCCTTTTTGATGACTTGCTTTGGATTGGATTGTAACGCACACCATCACACCCATCCTGCAGTGCACTCGTTCGGACGTTTACCTTCCCGTGACCACTTATGCTGCCATTGGTGCAAAGAGTCACAAAGGACTTCCGCCGGTGCCTCCCATTTTGTAACCCATTGTGAACAACGATGTTTCTTTCCTAAACGGGTGTGTGCACGTTGTCCGTTGCTTGTGCTACAGTCGGGCGTGAAGTTTCTCGGGCAAAGCGAAGAATGACGTCCAATCAATGGATTGCTTCACAGTAGGTAAAACGTCTGAAACTGAAGATTCAAATTTATCCTCGAAATGCATAAATGGCACCTATCACATCATCTGCTGCCATCCCTGGTGGTATCTCGCCAGATATTTGAAACCGGAGCTGCTCGCATCAAGCAGGCAGATTTGCATTCTGCTGGTGATGTCATAACGTATTGGTGCTGTAGTCGCTCGTAATCCCCCACGATGCATGGCTGTTGGCTTGCCAGGGTACGCTGCTGCTGGCGTCATGACGCAGCCGCGGCTTCGAGCCCGAAGAGCGTCGATTTGCCCAGGCCATCCGGCTCACCGAACCGTACATCTGTTTTCTCTACCCACGCTCATTGTCTTTCATCGCCAGCTCTTTGTAATTCCAGGGGACGGCGACAAAAAGGGCTTTGTTAATAGGATAGGCTTTGCACGCCGTCGTAGGACAAAGCACAGAGCATTCGCTGTTACCCATCGCTCGGCAATCCCTGGGTTACGATGAAGCGATCGGCAACAGGGCTAAAGGTACGGGTTTATGTTGTTAAATGTGCTTCCCCAGTGAGTGCATGGTCATTTAATTTTCCTGTTTTTAATTGAATTTTATTATTTTCTCTTTGCTAATTGATTGCATAAATCAGAGGAAATTCTAAGCCTGCAACCAACAACGTATGTGATTTAAATTGAACGCTGAATATTCAAAAATGAAAACATTTTTCTCGGGCATTTTGAGGTTTACAATTTTTTTTTTGTTGATTTTTATAAGTCGCACCAAGCTGGAAAGGCAGTGCTCATGCTGCACCTTGTCCATTACATTCTCAATTGCTTATAACGTTTTCTGCTTTTGTTTTTACTCTGGAGTATTTAATGAACACGTTGCACTCGCAAACGTATGATTTTATGGGCCAGGTCAGGGTTTTGTTGCTGAATGCTCATCGGTTCAGCGTAACATTTGCACCATGGTTGCTAAAGTGAGAATTTGTACTGTTCGCTCGATACTTTGTATCTCTTGTCTTACTTCAAATGCCTGCAATCTTTCTCACTGCCGACAAGGCCTCCCGAAGATCCAAGGTGAGAGCTATCGACACCTGTTGATAATTGTGTTTTTGTATGCCGTTCCTCATTTACACTCCATCAGTCTGTAGTCCTGTTTGCCTTCTGTTGTTTAGGTTCTCCATGAGCCTGGACTTGTGTATTTTAAAATACATACATGTATATTTTTCACACACATATATTAGGAGCACACTGACCCTAGATGTGACATAACACTGACATCATGCACATAAATTATGCCAAGTCACATCTCGGGTCAGTGTGCTTCTTTCATTTAATTTATTATTCCTGACTGCAAACCTCCGACCTGGTGTTCATCAGGGTAGAGACAATGTGTTCATGTGGCAGACGACACTTGCTAACAGGTCGTGCAGCAAGTGCTGTGATGGGACATTATCTGTGCCTTGCTGCCTCGTCAAGTTCGGGGGGTTGATTCGTGTGTGTGTGTGTGTGTGTGTGCGTGTGTGCGTGTGTGCGTGCGTGCGTGCGTGCGTGCGTGTGTGCGTGTGTGCGTGCGTGCGTGTGTGCGCGCGCGCGTCTGCATTTTTTACACACACGTCTGAGAGTTTGCTGAGGCTTTCTACTTTTTGTTTTTGAGTGACCTACATATTCCAAATACTCATTTATGTTTCATTTACTGGCAATCATTATTTAACGATTGCTATCTTGGGAGAATAAACTGTTTTAAGATGTTGAGCACCCAACATCAATCGTTTCATCATTACCCTCGTCAAAGGAGAGGGTTTTGCATTTTGGTCCGTTTGTTTGTTTGTCTGTTTGTTTGTCCGCACAGAACTTTCGTGTTTCTCTACTCATGTGGAAGGTTGTAATGATAATTGTGATGTCAGAGGTCATGTGGTGTGGCAGCCATATTGGAAAAATGGAAAAACTTTGGACCTCTATATCTCTGAAACTGCACCAAGGGAATATTTGAACCTCATGAGGAATGAGTGTGGTTTTTTTTTTTTTTACAACGTGGCGACATCGCGCTGTTATATAATTGGTTATTCTGTCCTGTGTCTTGTGTCACACTTATGGCCGTATACGTCCCTTTGATCTGAGGGCTATAAATAGAAATTTGTCCAACGTCACAGCTTTTCCCATCATGCATGCTAATTCACCGTGTCTACATTTAAATTTTATAACTGCAAAATTGTTTCATCATTCTTAACCTAGACTTTTACTGCCCCCAGCCGCGTGATATCGAAGTATTCGCTTCTTGTTTTTTTTCATGACGTCTTAATTGCATATGTCGAACGCTATACATCCAATCGATATGAAAATTTTTGAGGGTCATCTTGGGATAAAATGATCCACAGAAAAACAAAAAGATGACTATCGGTCATGTGATTCGGCAGACATATTGTTTTTTTTATTTTTTTTTAAAAAAAACCTTAAAAATATTTTTCTCTGAAATGACTGAACAGATAGAGATGAAACTTTACATGTATGACCGCCTGTCCATGAGGAACAAAAGATTCACACATATGATGTCATAGGTCACATGGTTTGGCAGCCATATTGGATTTACCATAAAACCTTTAAAAATACACCACTCAAAAGAAGTCCTGGCGAGGGTCTGCAATCTCTGATTACTCTTTTTATTGTTTTTGAATTGCATTGCAATCATGGGCTTTTATGGAACGTCTACGCCTGCCAGAAACTCTGCAATTGCACTAATAAATGGCACTGTTTCCTCTCGGCATTCAGCCTCCTTATGTACAGCTGGCAGGATAGCTTTGAGGTGTGTGTACTTACCTTTGACCTGTTCAGCTTGGGTAAGAATGTCGACACAGCTATAAACTGCCACCCTGGTGTTTTGCCTGCAGGGCGTGGCATTGATGTGTACCGCCGTCCCTCGGATGGACGTTAAACTGGGCGACCCGTCTGCCGGAATTAATTGGTAGATGTTAAACTTCTCGTGGTGTCATTCAACAGAGTAGGTGAGCAATCACCATCACCAAGAACATATTACAAATTCCTACCCCAAATCACATTCAGTCAAACGTCAGTCCTGGCCAGTGGGCCAAAAACTTTCCTTGTCCAACTACACCAAAAGGTTGGTAAAACTGGGACTGTTAACATTGTAGTAGTTGTAGTATTTGTAGTAGTAGTTATAGTAGTTGCAGTAAATTCCTCCCTCGGTGTCCCAGAGGTTTTTCTTTTGCCATAAATATTTGATTTGCTCTGAAATATTGCCCTCTGATCAATATGGCCGTTGTCAATTATATATGAGGGCACTTTGAGGTGTCAGAGTGGACTTTCATCCCACAAGGATTGTTTGCAAATTTATTTATTTTGTTTAGTTCGGTGTATACATCATATATATATATATATATATATATATATATATATATATATATATATATATATATATATATATATATATATATATATATATATATATATATATATATATATATATATATATATATATTTCCGTGCATGACCTTTCTCGTTTCTCCATTCACCAGAGAATTCAATACAAAAAAAAAATTACAAAGTATAAATTTTATTTCCCTAATATGTTAACAAAAATTGATGTAAATGATTTATTTTATTATACATTTTGAACATGGTGTTGATGCATGTTCTGTTAGGTATGTCATGTATCTGAATTGAATGAGCTTTATTTGTTTGTTTGTTTGTTTATTTATTTTCTCTATCTTTATTTTTTGTTTTACTTTTTTCCTCTGCTGCTGAGTCCCTTGGTCATGCTTCTTGAAGATTGTTGTTTGCCAATGACCGCACATGTTTTATCGGGCAATTAGGGGAGGGGGGGTGTTGGGATGTAACTATATATATAGTATATCTTGGATATCAAGTCTTGGCTCGTGGAAGAGTGCCATAAGAGAAGATATAAAATAACACTCATTTTGGGGGGGGGGGGGGTTATCAATGCAATATTTGTTTTCTTCAAGATTCTTGAAGCTGATTTTAACTCGTACACTTGTTATATTTAATTTATTCTGTTTCTGTGCATTTTGTATGGTTTGGCCATGCGCATGCCATGTTTCCACCTGCAATCCATTACTAAATGCTCGAGAGTTGCTGCTTCTCATCCATTTGCGGAGTTGGCTGTCATTTTCGCTGCACTTAAAGCATGCAACTTGCAAAGCTTATCGGACCCAGGTGCAGCTGACCTTCGGTCTTAAAGTGAACTTTTATTACATCCAGCGTGAAGGTAGTTGATTATATATGTGCAGGATATCTCAAAAAGCTGTAGATAGATTCAGATGAAACTTGGTGGACAATGCTGGTTGTGTGACAAGGATGAAATGATTCAATTTTGGTGAAGATCCGGATCCGGATCCGATAATTTTTCACATGATTCTTCACCATTGAGAGATAAGGCTAAACTAATATATCACGTAATATCTCAAAAATGTGTGGATGGATTCGGATGAAACGTGGTGAACAGGTTGGGTGTGTGACCATGACGAATTGATTCGATTTTGATGATGATCCAAATCCAGATCTGGATACGAGAATTATTTAATTTTCTAAGTGATTCGTCACCATTGAGAGATAGGGTCAAAAACGATATAATACTGTATAGCATAATGTTTCAAAAATGTATTGGGCCCGATATGTCCTCGTGGATCAGGCATTACGTGGCGGAGGTATGCGCTCCACCGAGTGCCCTTCTAGTTTTTTATGCTTTTGTCCACCAGAACTTTCATTTTGTACAGAACATCCAGTCATGGGTGCTTCATAAGAAGGGCTTAATCATTATCTGCACGCTTTTTGAAGAAAAACAAATTGCAGGGAATGTTAGAATCGGCTCCATCTCACTGTCCGTCACAATGTCTCCCAAAGGATTGGGCAGAAATTCACCAATCTTGGTAGTTATGATCACCTCATGGCACGAATGTGCAAGAGCAGTCATTTCTGGCCCCTCTCTGTGAGGTAGGGTTAAAATATCAAATACAGAACAGAAAAATGCAATTACATGCACATTTTGAAACTTTTTATATGCAATCAACATTGGGGGGCGGGGGGAACACATGAAATATGTAACGATTTCTTGGATTTGACTCCCGGACCTCTGTGTGGGAACTTAGAGTCACAGTTGTCAAAATGGAAATAAGTTTTTCACTCAAAATTTGATATTGGGGCATTTCTGGTGGAACCTTTTGCCATCTTTCAACTTTGCTTTTGATGGGATCAAAGCATGGGGATTTGCGATGGCATGCCATCGACTTCGCGCTCGTTGTTCTTGAATGCTGCTTGTTGTGCCATGGCTTGCACATGGAAACGTAGCAAAGTCCATGGCAAAATATTTAACATTACGACTTTGCTTGTAAATAAATAATAAAAAACAACACTTTGCTGCAATATTAAAGCAACATTAAATGCTATGCCCCGTGGAAATTTTCAGCCGAGCCGCTTGAGCACTCCTTCAGCATTGCAGACCCCAAGCTCTGTTGGGGCTGCATCTGGTGCAACCTCGACTTCTGCCTCGGCCTCGGGTGCAGAGATAAGCAGCAGTGAACCTGGTACTCCAGCTCAAACCCCCTCGGCCATGCCCACATCCGGTGTCTCCACTACAACACCGCACCCCGTCTCCTTTGCACTCTCCACAACCCCCCCAAGCAAGGTTTGTTGTGTTTGCATTGTTCGCTGTATAATCACGAGAACTTGCAGAGTTGTTAACTTGAAATGTTAGGATGCTTATTGGGTGGTCGCGAGACTACCGTTATTCTCAGGTTTTCCGTCTGTCTGTATGTATGAAATGGACGGCTCTGGAGGTCAGAGTCAACCGATTTTGATGAAACTTGACTGGTAGGTTCATACCAGGATCTAGTTGTATGCTTTTGAGCGCCGTTGCTATGGACACCACCGTTGCCGAGCAATGGGACTTTGAAATTTTTGAAAAAATCCGAAAAATATTTATATATTTTTTTTTTTTCAAAAATCGGCTTCCAGGCTTTTATGCGCACTACAATCAACCTCTTTTTCAAAAAATTTCAGCCCGATCCGTCAAAAACTGTATGACTAGTATGCAATTATGTAGCGACCACCCATGTCGCCTACCGGCTTGTTGTTCTATTAATCCGTATCCTTTATTTAAAACTTGGCTTATTTCGGTTGCATTAATTTAATTTTTTTAAACAATCCCACAATTGAATTGGTTTCTGTCAGAATGCAGACTGAACCTTGTTCGTTCGGGTGAAGCAAAAACAAACAAATGACAACAAAGTTCATGTGAACCTTCCTCTGAAAACATGTGCCATATGCATCAGGAACAGCTGGGAGCAGACATGAATGTTGTATGTGCATCCAATGGAGGCCTTGTAAACTCTCACCAAATTTCTGTCACTGGTCAAGTGTCAACAAGGCTAGTGAAAATTGCTTTGCAATGTGTGTCCCCTTCCATTGTGATATTTTGTAAGTCCAAAAACGGCATAAACTGAAAAATTGACGAAACACCCTGAAGCTGAAAGTTGTTCTGTTATTTATTATAAAGCCATGTACCAAGTTTCAGTTGAATATGTTAAAGGGTATGGGAACAAAATCTGAAAGACCACAGGTGGGACAGACGGAGGGCAAGCCTATAATCCCCTCCGGTGAAACCGAAGAGTGCTAATGAAACGACACAAAAGTACTAATTGGCTTGAAACACCGTTCTTGATCCATCTAAATTTATATCCATTACATTTTTTCCGAAAATCTCTATGGGACAATCGGATTTAATTACGTCTGCCACCGAAGGTAAACGGAGGTTATGTTTTCACCCTTGTCTGTTTGTGTAGGATATCTCAAAAAGTTGTGGACATTTTCGGACATTTTTGTGGACAGGTTGGGTGTGTGATGAGGATGAATTGATTAAATTTTGGTGAAGATCCAGATACTACAATTTTGTCAGTGATTCTTCACCATTGAGAGATAAGACCAAAACAACGTATAGCATGATACCTCAAAGTTATGGACGGATTCGGACAAATCTTGGTGGACAGGTTGGGTGTGTGACATTGACAAATTGCCTTGATTTTGATGACGATCCGGATCTTGGAATGTCTTTTCAACGATTCTTCGTCATTGATAAATGTGGCCAGAAACAATATATTTTATGATATTTCAAAACATTGTGGATGAGTTATGACAACACTTGGTGGGTGAAATTGTTAGGTGAGAAGAGGAAGCCGATTTGATTTTGCCTCGGGTTCAAATCCAGATCTGGCTTATCGGTGGGATACAAAATGTAAACCGTTCAGTCTGGTGGAGGTATGCGCTCCAACGAGTGCTGTTTTACTTTCTGATTATTTTTCCCTTTCGACTTTTTTTTTAAACTCTATATGAACCTACTGAGTGTCTTAGCTGGCAATACGCTGCAGCGATTCTTCCATGTGAATCGTAAGTGGTTGTTCGTGAGCGATTTAACACATTCGCAAAATAAACGAGTTGACTCTGCAGGCTGGCGTGAATCCTTGTCATCTTCAAGTGGTTTTTGAACCTTCATTGGCATAGTTTCCTGCATTCTAACTTCCAGTGTTTTAAAATAAAAATAAAAAATTCAATTAGGAATTGTACCCTAGATGTCTCGGTCGATTGATCGGTTGATCACACGGCGATAGTCGGGCTGTTGAACTTGCTCGTGGGTGAAACCCCAACTCCGTTGGAACGTTCTACCTGCACGAATAGCCTCTTATAGCCGGCTTCAAATGATTTGCCCCATTTATTAAAACACGGCCAAAAACTCGCGTTTGTTTTCTTTGACACGACCCTGCAGGAGGAGGAAAACCTTAGACTGCAAGTGAAAGACCTGGAAGAAAAGCTCGAGACCCTGAAGATGAAACGCACTGAAGACAAGGCAAAGCTTAAGGAGCTAGAGAAATACAAAATCCAAATGGAGCAGCTGCAGGAATGGAAGACCAAAATGCAGGAACAGCAGTCTGATCTTCAGAAACAGCTCAAGGAAGCCAAACGGGTAAAACTTCCATATATCATTTTAGTTCAAACAAAAAATTGCTCTTTTTACAAAGTGGTCAATCTTTTGAAGCATCACACCGAAGGATCCCGTTTCAGGAAGCCAAAGAGGCTGCCGAATCCAAAGAGGGGTACATGGAAGAGATGGCAGACGTCTCCGATGCAATCGAGATGGCTACTTTGGACAAAGAAATGGCTGAAGAGAGAGCAGAGTCACTGCAGCAGGAGGTGGACTCACTCAAAGAGAAGGTGGAGGAGCTCACCATGGACCTGGAGATTATCAAGCATGAAATAGAAGAAAAAGGTCAGAGAATGCCAAATTGCATTGGTGCAAGTTCGTGGATTTATTCCGAGCGAGGTTGGTGTTGCATTCATGTGAGGACATTTTACTTTGATACACAATGGGAATTTTGGTTGATTTGTTCGGGAGCGAGGAAAATCTGTGCCTTTGCGCAAAATCCAAGGAAACATTAACTGTCGTGAAGACCGCAAAGTTTGGTGCTTGGTATTATAGTTGGAAGCATTTTTCATGCACAGTGTTCATGTAATTTAATGCTGTCTTATACAATGATAATTGTCTCGCATGACTCGATTTCTCTTTAAAAACCAACAACACATATTTGTTGTGTTTTTTTTTTTATGTTGAATATTGTTGCATTCATACATGGGGAGGGTGGCATGTATTGGATTTGGACTATATTTCACTTCGGTTCGTATGTAGATTTTACGTGTACAGTGCTGCGAATGTATGTGGAAGAAGCACAACATCCAACTCAAGATGGTAAGGGTAGAGAGTCCTGCTTCAAGCCTGATGCTGCACACCAGTGGGAACATCAAGATAATGTTGAGTAGTTTGGCGTCGTAATGAACCGATGGTAAGAACTAGATCTGTGTGATGTTTTATGTACCAGGATTAAGTGGTGTTTGTCTTCTGTGAATATACCAGCAGACCCACCAGTGGACAAAATGATCTTTCTTTCCATTTAAAAATTTCTTTATTGACTTGCCCTCATCTTTTACTTCTTCACCTTTGGGTCACTGGAAGTGGTGTGATTGAAAACGATTTGGTCTTCGAGGCAGAGGTGATGATAGAGGGAGAAAACAAAATTAGCATCAAGAGAGGAGTGACAGTCTGGGAAGACAAGAGGGTAGCGTGCCACAGAGTGAACGTGTCCTATCGGTGACCCATGGTACATGTGCAAGCTTTATGGATTTGCGTCGTTTGACAATGTGGAAGCCTGCTTCATTTGCCACTACTTGTGTGCACAATCATTGCTGCTGGGCATCATTCGAGCAACAAATTTATCTTACGGCCTCTTACTGGGCCTTTGGAGCCAAGACCTCAAACTAGCCAGTCAATCTTTCCGACTATGCATTCGTTGTATATATCTCACTTTTTTGGTTTGCCCTGCCCTGCCGTGTCCTGGTTCAACCTTATCTGCCGGGTGCCTCATCCAGTCTCGTCTGTGTTCAGAAGAATTGATTCATTTTGGTTTCTCTTAAAAGATTGTTTTTGTTCTCTTAAAAGAGGACCCACGTTGCATCACTTCCGTGTGATGGCTGTGCAAATTGGAGTTGATTTGGTAAGATTGGCCATCATGGATTTAGCCCACAGACCTGGGTGCGATGCATATCTTCTTTACCCCAGGGAATTGTCAGTATTTTATGGACGCATTTAACTTTTTAAGGTTAAACCTAATCTATTGCTTCTTTCCTTAGGGTCAGAGGGAGCTGCGTCGAGTTACCAGCTGAAGCAATTGGAGGAACAAAATTCCCGTCTTAAGGAGGCTTTGGTCAGGTGTGAATCTTATTTTTCACAATCATCAGCAATCCTCTTTTTTTTTGTGATCGTTTTTGGATTTGCAATGGCATGCATGCATTATGAAGCTTACAGTGAGAAGACAACCCATTGAATTGGAAATTATGTTGGGATTTTCAGTCTGATCAGAAAGCTCTGACCTCTGACCTCTAGAGCACTGGAGTATATATAGAAATAATCAAAAAGTAGAACAGCACTCGTGAGAGCACATACCTCCACCAGACTGAACGGTTTACATTTTGTATCCCACCGGTAGGCCAGATCTGGATTTGAACCTGAGCTAAAATCAAATTGGCTTGCTCTTGTCACCTAACAATTTCACCCACCAAGTGTTGTCATAACTCATCCACAATGTTTTGAAATATCGTGAAATATATTGTTTTTGGCCCCATTTATCAGAGGATTGACTCCTCTGACCTCCAGAGCTGTCCATTACATACATACATACAGACAGACGGAAAACCTGAGAATAACGGTAGTCGAGCGACCACCCAATAGCGTCTGATCAGTTTCAGTCTGATCTGATCAGTAATTTCAGTCTGAAAGAAAGAAATTTTCAGAAAGCTTTATTATAACTAGAGGACTGTGATCGGAGATCGCTGATGGTTCCCAGGATAGCCAACTCGTAATATTAGCCAATTTGTAGCACTTGCAATTCTGCCTCCGTAATGAAAACTAATGTATTATACTCCAATGAAACAGCATCCATAGGTGAAAAAGAACTTATCTTTTTTTTGTTTTGTTTTTCCTTTCCTAGATGTCATAATTGAATGGTAAACATCATTGTAATAGATCTGCCACAGAATACAAATGTGGGTGACAAAAAGGTGAACATTTAGATTCAAACAAAAATTTATAATAATGCAGTACGCTGAACGGTATGGCATGGTAGTCCAGGGGTAATGATTCTCACTTTGGGTGCGAGAGGTCTCGTTTTTGAATCTTGGCCAAGCCCAATGAAAAATTTGGGGCTTTTGCTTCAAAAAAAACGGGACACCAAGACAAAACACTTCATGCCTCTCTCCAGGAACCGTAATAATACTTCATCTCAGCAACCAAGGTGTAAAGCTGAGAACTCACCATTTTGACCAAGATTGTCATTATTACAGAACAAAAAAGCAAACGATAACATGACTGCCAAAGACCTAACCACCAAGCGATTACTTTTGGCTGCAATCTCGTGTGGTGTGCTGTAACTTCAGCCCTTACCGGCAGGATGCGAGACTTGTCAGCCACGGAGAAGCAAGAGCTGATGAAAACCCAGAAACAGATGGAAAAGAGGAACGCTGAACTGGAGATGGCTCGAGTCCAGAAGGAGAAACTCCAAGCAGAATTACTGCAAGCCGAAAACATTGTGGATGAGCTAAAGGAACAGGTTGCTTGAGCAAAAACAAAGAAATAGATTTGCGTTCATCGCATCGTTCTGTTCGCGGTCATGCTGCGACGTCTGACCTAACTGTGCTGCATGCTTTTCAGGTGGACATGGCACTGGGAGCGGAGGAGATGGTCGAGACATTGACAGAGAGGAACCTCAATCTGGAAGAACGTGTCAGGGAGTTTATGGAAAATGTGACCGATCTGGTAGGTTCCGTTAATTTTAGCTTTTTTTGCTTTTGTACAACTATCATTTTCACGGTCGATTTTTGTTATTACAAATGCAGAATATTTCATTGTAAATGTTGTTCCTTTTCAAGTGAAGAAATATTTTCACATACTAATAATCATAATAATTAATGATGTGAGTTCCCTTCCAAGGAACTTCTACACAGGACGAGGTCATTAGTCTCTTCAAGCCTGTGCAATGGTTGCCAACTTGCGGTTGTTTGTCCATACGCTATCCTTTTTAAAATGCTGAGCATCAAGGAGAGAAGCCACAGCGTGTACCATTTTTAGTCTTTGGTATGATTGGGCTGCGTACAAGTCATTGGTTGGACTCGAACTGCCGACGTCCCAGACTCAGAGTGGATGCTTTAACTCTTGCACCACTGTTTTTGCAGCATATTTTGGTTATTGTCATGTTATTCTAGCCCTTGGCTAGCGAGCCGTACACCATTCTTTTGGATGAGAGAAAGTTGATAAGGACGGGTGGTGGACGGGCTTCAAATTTGTTGGAAGCAAGTGAAACCACAATCGTTATTTTAATTGTGTGCAGATAATGTTGTTCAATTGGATACCGCTATAATGAAATGATTCCAGTTTGCAGCATTGTGTTAACTTCCCAATGTTTGTTAATGGCAGTCACGAGGAGTTTCACTCCCGCGCCAACAGTTTTACCATTCTTGAATCTCCATGGTGACTTGTCTAGTTTCTGTGCCTGATGCCATTTCGTATTCATCATATGCATGATGGCATCGCCTCAAACTCGTAATATGATGACAATTTTTTGTTTTTTAATGTTAAGGTTTGTGTGGCTACATGCAATGCGGTTACTTCTGTGGCCTCAACTCATAATCAACCAAATCGAAGAAATATTATTTCATTGGAATCCATTTTGGTTGAGGTTGAAATATTCTACGCGTGTGGTATCTAGATGTGAAATCACCCTGTTCAGAGAATGCCAGAAGTCGTTTTCATGGCAAAATGCCCCAACCCCCCACCCTCGAACTCCACCCCCTCCCCAGCAAAGTAACATTGTATGGAAATTGTCATTTTTACTTGTTTAGACTCTACTACAGTAATGTAGTACGTCGCGCTTTATTTCGTACAAACACGTGGCCATGTGCACAGCCTCAAATGAGAGCTGTTCAGGTTATTTGGAGTCATACAATTGCCACCTAAGAAGCGTCTGAAAACGGCCTTCTATCGATTGTTTCTTTCAAAACTGTGCCAAATCAACTGAAGTTGGTGAAAAAGACCAGGAATCGGAGGAGGAAGAACGAGGTTTTGATAATCCTTACTCACCCACAATACCTGATTATCGACAATGTGCCTGAGACATCAAGTAAGTGCACATGCCGACGATGGTGATCCGAGTCAGGGTATTTACCCGTCTTCGAGTGAAGTTGAGGATAACGACACTCCTCATGTGTATGCATTTAGGTATTTATAATTTTCAGGGAGAATTCAGTGCATAAGTAAGTTTTAAAGCTGCAATTTAATTTGTAAACATAAAACTTTTAATTGACGTGTATACATTTGTGAATGATGGCTGTTAAACTGGGTGGCCCAACTGCTGGTATTTGTTGGTGGATGTTAAAGATCCTATGGTGTCCTTCGCGAAGAGTCGATGAGCTTTTCCGGCACCACAAACGCATTACAAATTCCTGCCCTAACCAGTATTGTATCAGCGGCACAGCTATGCCCTCAGCCAACGATGCGATCCCGCAATCTTGTGCGCTGCACACAAAAGAGGATTTATGAATGTACAAGATGCATGCGGACAAATTTGATTCATTTTGTGTTTTTTCTGCTAGCTTTAGACAGTGTATGAATTTCTACAACAGTCAATATTTGAATCTATAATAGGTGAAAAAAAAAAGACTTGATTTATTTTTAAATTTTATGAAATTATGTTAGCCCTTTGAGATGTCATAAAATTTTACAGCAACCGTATGTTGAATGCAATGGTACGATACAAATCGTTCCTTTTTAGGTCATTCCAATGACCTAATAATATTGGTGAGAGAAAGGGTAATATCCGTCCGTCCGTCCGTCCGTCCGTCTGTTCACAATGAAGTTGAAGCGGGAGATCTGGTCATTAGTGATCCTGATAGAGGTCGATGAGACATACATGATGGTATGACTTTCAAGGTCACCAAAGGTCAAGGTCAAGGTCAGGAGGCCTTTGAAGTTGCGAAAATGACGATATAAAAATTCTATCTCCTCTGCCATTTCTCAAGCGATCTTGAATTTGATTGCAGCATATGAATCTATGGGACAATATCTAAATTTGGTCGGGCCGGATTTTCGATATTCGCTTTCGTTTTCGTGTCACGTGACTTCAAAGTTGGCAAAAAATGCGAAAATGCCGATTTTCAACATCTATCTCCTCCTACATTTCTCAAGCAATCTTGAATTTGATTGTGGCATATGAATGTATGGGACAATATCTAAATTTGGTCGGGCCGGATTCTCGATATTCTCTTTCGTTTTCGTGTCACGTGACTTCAAATTTGGCAAAAAAAAAATGCGAAAATGACGATTTTCAAAATCTATCTCCTCCTACATTTCTCAAGCAATCTTGAAATTGATTGTGGCAGATGAATTTATGGGACAATATCTAAATTTGGTCGGGCCAGATTTTCGAATTTCACTTTCGTTTTCGCGTCACGTGACTTCAAACTTTGCAAAAACTGCCCTACCTTCAGGAGGCTATATATTCTCTACTGGGCATGGTAAAAGTTAGTGAATGGTGTCATTGCATAGCAGCTGACCTTGTATATTTAGGTCATCTCTTCGAGCATTACCTAATAATATTGGTGTTG
>NC_140972.1:52707059-52769559 GCF_056783735.1 Eptatretus burgeri | reverse complement strand
TAAAAATGCAATTACGGGCACAATTTTTAAACATCTTTTAATGAAACTTTATATATTCATACAACATTGGGGGAACACATGAAATATGTACCGATATATATATATATATATATATATATATATATATATATATATATATATATATATATATATATATATATATATATATATATATATATATATATATATATATATTGGGTAGTCGATCTAGTCGAAAAAAATTCAATTGAGATTTGTTCTACCCTTATTATTGGTTCACGAAAAATATAAGTGACCACTATATTCGTTATTGTTGTGCATGTCTGTCTGTCTGTCTGTCTGTCTGTCCCGAGCATAGCTCCGTGGGTTTTGATCCGATCCTGATGAAATTTTGGTGGGAGGTTTATATCATGATCGAGTCGTGTTTTCCTGAAAATGGGCGTGGTCCGCCCATTATGGGCGGAGCCATGCCCAAAAAACGTGTTTTTAGGGGGTAGCCGATTTCAGTTTGCATTTTCTCCTTGAGCAGCGTTTCTCAACCTTTGATGGCCCATGGCCCCCCTACCGAGTCGCTTAACATTCGTGGTCCCCTGCCCTTCAATAAAAGATGCAGATTTCGTTTTATGAAATTTATTTACTCAGTCTTAAAAGATAAATCAAAGTAAACATTTTTCGAAGCAATACAATCAATGAGACACTTGCTGTTGGGCTTGTCTGACGAGGCCCCTTATGTCCGGCTCCGTCTTGGACACAGCAAGGCGAATGTCGTTCCCAACGTCAAGACGGTTTCTGGACTTCATTTTAATGGTCGCAAGGTCAGAAAATCCAGTTTCGCAAAGATATGTTGTGGTGAATTAAAGAGCATTACGGATGCCTTCTTGCTTAGTAGTGGATACGCATCCTGAAAAGACAACCAGAAGGTGGAGTGGTCTTCTTTGTTACTGAAGACCAGCTTCATTGCTTTTGAAACCTTCAACTCTGCCAGCTCCTCTGCTTTGTCTTCAGTAGGTTCAATTTTGGTGTTAAACGGGTCTTTGTGCCACGGGACATCCAACGGTGCATCGTCGAAATACGATTTGAACTCTGCGGAGAGATTCTCGAGATGTCTAGTGATGCAATCTTTGATGCCGACGGGAAGCTCAATCCTCTGCGTCTGCAGGTGCTCGTCCAAGAAAGGAAACGAGGCAGTGGACCCGGCCTTGATTCGTGCCTGCCAGACTTCCATTCTCACAGACAGTCCGGCAACCTTGTCTTGAACGTCACTGACTGTCACATCACGGTCTTGCAAGGACTGGTTCATTTCGTTGAGTCGGCCGAATATATCGGCCAGGTAGGCGAGCATCATGACGAACTCTTCATTGTCGAAGTGGACATGGAGGTTGTTTTCGTTGTCTCGCAGGAAGATTTCCACCTCAACCCGGAGTTCATACAGCCGAGAGAGGCATTTCCCCCTCGATAGCCAACGGACTTTGGTGTGGAACAGAAGTCCAACATGTTCCGCTCCCATTTCGTTGGCCAGGAGTTGGAAGAGCCGATGATTTTTGGCCTTCGCACGAATGAAGTTGATCACTTTGACCGCGACGTCCATGACTTCCAGCAAACGAAGCGGAAGAGTCTGACGCAAGAGCGTATCGGTGTAGCGAACAGTGGGAGGACGTCACATGGGGCCATTCGTTCTTCACAAGCGTGACGAACCTTCCTCTGACGCCGACCATCACTGGGGCACCATCAGTACAAATGTGCTTGAAATTCTGCCAACCAAGTCCATTAGCTTCAAACAAAAAAGAGTCCACAATAGCTTTGATATCTGCCGCTGTCGTTGTGGTTCGTTAGGATGTTGCAGAACAAGAACTCTTTCTTCATCTTTCCCTTTCTCTCGTAGCGAGCGAAGGCGATCAACTGGCTCTCCAGGGCGGTGTTGGTAGACTCGTCTAATTGAAGGCTAGCCTGGAGCGTGCTTTGTTTGATTTCGGAGCAAACTTGACGGCACACATCAGCGGCCATGTCGTCAATCCGTCATCTGATCGTGTCATTAGAGAGCGAAACTTGCTGGATCTTCTTTTTCGCCTCTGGTCAGATCATCAATTCCACCATTTTCTCTCTACATGGCTTGATAAGGTCCTCAGCAATAGTGTGCGGCTTCTTGCACTTCGCAATTTGGTATGCCACTTCGTAGCTGGATTGAAGAGCAGGTTTTTCTTCTGGCCAGAATCCAAATTTGGGAAGTGTCGCTTCACGGTCATATCGTGATCGTTTCGCATACAGAGCGTCAATATTATCTTCCTTCCTTCCGGGATGCATCTTGTCGCGATGGTTTGAAAGTTTGGATGGACGTAGTGACGCATTTGACATCACGACAGAGCAGTGCAGACATTGCACGCAGTCCACGCCATCTCGACTGACATTCGTGAATGCAAACGTGACATAGCTGTCATTCCATTTTCGAACCTTCGACATCTGAGAAAAAAATTGAAAAAAACAAAATTCTAACGTTTTTGTAAACATTGGTTTACTATGAATGCCCTGTGGGCTCCGCCTTCTCTTTTAAAATCGTGGTTAACCTCATCTACCCTTTTTACTTTGACACGATGACCGGAGACTCGTCACTTTAATTGTACATTACAAGCTTCTGCATTCTGAATCGCAGTTTTTCGGCGTCCGCTCATGGCCCCCCGGTCGAAGGCCGATGGCCCCCGGTTGAGAAACGCTGTCCTAGGGGTTTTGTCGAATCTGACGGGTTTCGATATTTGGTTAGCCCAATGGCACCTGCATAGCCCCACGGAGCTCGATTTTTTTTTTTTTTTTTTTTTTTTTTTTCATTTTCGTCACAAGGTCACGAACTTAGAAAATTGCGATTTTGACATAAAAATCAGACGACCGCCCAAACTTTGAGAGCTAGGATGACAATATTTTTTATGCATAATCTTGAGGTCATTCCCCACCTAAAGTCTTGAGACCATTTTTCTCTATCTCAAACACATTGCCCGTGGCGCCCCCTTCAAGTTTGTTTTTACACTGATTTCATCAAAGTCTGGTTAATCCGAGGAGTGCGAAATGCCATATAGCTTATATGACGTTATATTGTTCCTGGAATGTTCCAGAGGAAGTTTTGCACCAAAGGTCATAATCCTTGACCTTTGACCTTTAAAGTTCACAAAGGTCTAATTTTCAAAGTTGTGGGAATCGAACCGGGTTTTCGACCTTCGACGAACTAACTCCATTAAGCTATAGCACATATCCTGTTTCCTTATTTTAATGTCTGCAACATTGTTTTGTGACCTTTAAAGGTTATGCAAAGGTCAAATTTTTAAAGTTGTTGAACGAAACTGGGTTTTCAACATTTTGCAGCTAATAACCTGTCACTCGTACCACATCATGTTGATCATTTTTATAACTTGGTCAAAAATTATCACATTGTCTCATCCTTGACTTCTGAAACAATCTACATCGTTAAATACCGCTCGTGGACCATCGTCATCTTCAGACTTGTCAGCATTTAAAATGGCGATTTCAGTTAATACAATGGCGATTTCGATGAAACTTGGTTGGTAGGTTCATATCATGACCTAGTTGTGTGCAAATGAGAACCGTTGCTGTGGACACAAATGTTGCCTGGCAACGGGACTTTGAAATTTTAGAAAAATCATAAAAAATATATTTTTTCGAAACTCAAAAATCGCGCCACGACTGTGGGCAGTACATTCAGCCATATTGTCAAAATTTTCCAGCCGAATCCGATGAAAACTGTCAGAGAAGATAGACTTTGTATGAACCCTGGTCGAAAAAATATATAAAAAACGAAGTTCGTTATATCTCATAGACTATGAGTCAGATATACATGAAACTAGTATGGTAGGTTCATGGTATGTCCTAGTTATTAATGCATGAAAAATGCTGGGCCATTGTTTTTTTTTTTTTCAATTTTTAATACATGTTCTGGGCTCGTGGAAGAGCGATTACACAGAACAAAGCAGGACATAACATAGCAAAGGAAACAGCAGGAGAAAGGTGAACCACCAACAGCAGGGCGGAGGGAGAAAGTAGACGGAGACAGACAAACAAGGGATCCAGGTAACGATGTGGGATATGGGAGAATGCAAAGGGTGGACAATATGGATATGTAAGCAAAATTGTGTTTCACCAGTTTGTGATTTTTTGTCAAGATCTGAGGAGAGGGAAGAGACTGCTGCCTGTCTGGTAGAAGGATGAGAGATGTCATGGCAGAGAGTGGAGTCATCAGCAAAGAGATAAAGAGGATTTTCCAGAGTCAGTGAGCTCACTGATGAAGATTAAGAATAGGATGGGGCCTAGACCACTGCCTTGGGGTACTCCAGCCTTGATAGGGAGAGGCGATGAAAGTGTTCCATTGAGAGACACGTTGACTGTGAGAGTGGAGGAAGTCAGCATTCCAAGAGTGGAGTTGGCCTTGGATTCCATAAGCAGACAGTTTGGAGAGCAAGGCAGGATGCCAGACTTCAAAAGCTCGAGATTAGTCCAGAAAGACGGCCGTGATCTCATGTCTGATATTGAGGGCCTCCACCATTGTTGGGAGAGTGGAAGCAACATATCCAAGGTAGTGTGACCAGGTCTGAATCCGAATTGATGATCTGAAATGAGGAGGGGATTGGGACCATACTCTTTGCAGAGCGTTGGTGCTGCTTAAGCAGTCTCCTTGGCTATTGGGCACAATCCTGGACGGGTCACCACTCCGACACAGTATAACAGCATGCCTGCCCTCTTTTTGCCGACCTCGGAAGGATGACAGGCCGAGTTCACCCCACCTGGTATTAATTCAACAGCTGAGCGGGATTGAGCAGGACTGAGGACCCTAGGATCCAAAGCCCACTACTCTAACCATTAAGCCAACACCAGGATCTGAGATGAGGCTGTTGGAGAAAAGGAATGATTATATTTCAACTGCAATGATGGATACCATGACCTTGCTGATGATTGGAAGTACAGTAAGCTAATTTGTATGTCGTTAAAGGTATCCGTTTTTGCACATTTCAATGTAATGCTGTGATGTTGGCTGATTTCCAATTTCCCACGTGGATAAAGGAGACCAGTTCTGGTGTGTGTGTGTGCGTGTGTGTCGTGTGTGTCGTGTGTGTCGTGTGTGTCGTGTGTGTCGTGTGTGTCGTGTGTGTCGTGTGTGTCGTGTGTGTCGTGTGTGTCGTGTGTGTCGTATGTGTCGTATGTGTCGTGTGTGTCGTGTGTGTGTGTGTGTGTCGTGTGTGTTGTGTGGTTTTTAAGAACCTGTGAATACGTGAAGTGCCAGTGTATAAGCAGGTCACACTTTATGACCCATGAACATGTGGGTTCCGACAATATATGAAAGATGTTTGTGGGGAAGAAAGGGATGAAAAAATGTGCGTATTTGTGCATGTTATAAATAGATGACTACAACTTGTTTTTGACCGATGAGTAATCCTTCAGATGTAAAACACATATATATGCTCCTAATACTAGCAGAAATTATTGTTTGTGAATGTTCCCGTGACTAGGCCATTGACATGGAGCTGCGAAATATGGAGGTACAACAGGCAAACCATCATGTGGCTCTCATGACCACCTTTATGCCAGACTCGTTTCTGCGTCATGGCAGTGATAACGATTGCATCCTGGCTACGCTGCTAATTCCCCGGCTTGTGTGCAAGGTGCCCAGGGAGGGTGGGGGTTATTTGTCCATTGCGGCATACCTTTACTGATAACGTTCGGATCATGGGCAAGAGACCTGAGCTGATCCTTTTGCATGGTGCCATTTCCAGGCAGAACTTGTGAGCAAGCAAGCTGTGGAGAAGTTTGATTTGTCTGAAAGCAGGGAGAAAGAATCGATGATGCGTGGTGCTCAGGGTGAACACCTGAGCTTCTCAGCAGGACTTGTGTACTCGCTGAACCTGCTCCAGGCTGTTCTGCATAAATACGAGACGTGAGTGTTGGGGTGTGCTTTTGAAATGCCCAAATACTGACTACTTTTTAGGTCAGCTCGCTGACCTAATATAACCGTTCGATGTCCGCAGATCTGTCTGTCAACAATTTTTATTTTTCTATCTCCTCCTAGACGTCTCGGCCAATCGAGTTCTAACTTGACAGGATGATAATACTAGTTGCTCTCTGTAGATCGTCTGAGCCCTTTTTCGCATTTTCACCTTGGGACCAAGGTTACAGGGTCATTAAGTAAAAAATGACCGCTTGGTCGAATGGCCTATAAGGAAGCATTGGACGGCTATAATGCAGAATGGCTTTCATAGGGATTATTAAGAAGATTTAATTTGACCAACTAGTTTCTAGTTACCTCGGTCGTCTGGCCCTGTTTATCCAGCATCAAGTTGGATACATTATGTCGCCTGGGATGATGACGAGATTGGTGTTGGTCCGACAGAGTGGTGCTTTGGTGTCATCGGTCTTATGACAAATGAACGCATCCAGGCTTAGCACGCTCTGTCGTCGGGAGAGCGCCATCTGGCCTGCTACTCCAGACCTTGCGCACCCAGTCCTGGACCAGTCCCTCGTCTATCCACCCCTTCTGCTGTGCACGAACAATGACGCCGGCTGGAAACTTGTCTTTGGGCATTGTCTTCCTCTTCAACACAACAAACGTGGGAAGCTTGCCACCATCTGTGGTGCAGGCGAGCATGACGGTAAATCGGTCCTTCTGGTGACCAGTAGTGTTGATCGTCACATTGCGCACAAGCTTGAGGTGAGTGTTCTGTTATTAGACGTGCAGTGGTCCTTTCCCTCCGGAGACTGTTTAGCATCCGTTCGTTAGAAGGAAAACATACCGGTTGTATTTTTTTTTTCGAGGTTCGCTGACTTCAACACGGCTTCACGCGGTTATTTTAAGTTCAATTTAAATTCTGTTTTCACTTTACTTAGTCGCTAAGGTTGATTAACACTCGGTTGCATCAAGTTTTGTGAAAATTGAATGTTTATATCCTCGGTCTGTGTGGAATGCATTGCAGCGACGGGTAGCTTCCATGGGTTTCCATCCGTTTCCGTGCCATATAACGAGGCTGTCTTAAGTTCAAGTTGATTTGATTTCTGTTTTCGCTTTTGGGACCTTCTGGTGTCGCTACACATTTAATGAAGATAAGTTTCGTGCAAATCCGCTCAGAAACACACTTTTCATGAGGAAAATATATTCAATTCAAATAACCGTGAGACTCTGGAAGGGACATCACATGCTTTTTATTCACTGCTTCACCTCGTAACCTGTCCTCCTGAGGGACTGCTTATTCGTCGCATCTGTGATATTAATGTTTATATTTTAGATGGTTTGGGGATGTGCTCTATAAGGATCTGAAAGAATTCTGGTGAAAAACGGACGTTTTAAGATTTTGTTAGGGCATTTCATCCGACGCTGCGAAGACGTGCAGGCAGCGAGTGATTGAGCTTCTCGGTGGCCCGAGGGTCCTTTTTAGTTGGGGTCCAGCTCTGTCCTGGATACAGCCATTAAATGCACACACTTAGAGTATTTATTTCACGGTCATAAACGCCGGTTTGAAAATTGTATAATGGAGATTTTTGCTTCGAGCGGCTTCGCACGTTTATTTTAAATTCAATTCCAATTCTGTTTTCACTTTCCATAGTCGCTAAGGTTGATTAACACACGGTTGCATCAAGTTTTGTATACATCCGAGCTGACTGTCAAATCTACTCGGGTGTATTATTTTCATGTGTGTACTGAGGTTGTATGAATTTAAATAAAACTGACATCCCTCTCCTCACCCCCACTCATTTCCATTTGTATTTTTAAATATCAGCTAATTTCATTCCCAGATGCCAGTGAAATTGCATAAATTCACACAATGAGCCAATTTCCTTTTATAAAAGCGTATGGATGCTGATATTTAAATAAGTTTGCACGACTTCATTCTGGCTTAAATATGAGATCCCAAACAAGGAACTTCAACATAGGAGTAGGCCATTTGGCCCATCAAGCCTGCACAGTGGAGCCAACATTTGGTTGCTTTTTCATGCTAAAAATCCTTCAGGAACATCAAATAAGGAAGCAGCATGTACCATTTTTAGTTTTTTGTATGAGTCGTCTGGGGTTCTAACCACCGACCTACCACACTCAGAGTGGATGCGCTAACCATGACAACACCGAGTTTGGTTAAACAATGTCATTTTTTTCAGAGCCACCCCAGAGGAAAACGAATGCCATTCATTGTTGTGAAGCTCTCACTTATGCAGTATTTGATCTTTAATTTGCTTATGCCCTCTTCTGTATTGGCATCTCATAAACATGCGCTTTGAACTTTCGTTGTCCTCCCAACCCCCTTTGGCTTTGACTGCCGTGACCCAATTGGGAACTGATACTGGGCTCGCGTCGGACCTATGTACAGAAGATTAAATTCATTCAAAAAGAACCCAGGCAACGCCGGGTACATTCACCTAGTGTGTGTGTATATATGTATATATATATATATGTATATGTATATATATATATATATATATATATATATATATATATATATGTATATATATATATATATGTATATATATATATATATATGTATATATATATATATATATATATATATATATATATATATATATATACACACATATACATATATATATATATATATATATATATATATATATATATATATATATACACACATATACATATATATATATATATATATATATATATATATATATATATATATATATATATCTTCTTCTTCTTCTTCTTCTTTCGGCTGCTTCCTTTGAGTCGCCACAGCGGATCATCCGTATGATCCGCAAAGTGATTTACACAGGTTTTACGCCGGATGCCCTTCCTGACGCAACCCTGGTCCCCTCTTACGACACAGGGATAGATATATATATATATATATATATATATATATATATATATATATATATATATATATATATATATATATATATCTATATATAATATATATATATATCTATCCCTGTGTCGTAAGAGGGGACCAGGGTTGCGTCAGGAAGGGCATCCGGCGTAAAACCTGTGCCAAATCACTTTGCGGATCATACGGATGATCCGCTGTGGCGACCCCGAAAGGAAGCAGCCGAAAGAAGAAGAAGAAGAAGAAGATATATATATATATATATATATATATATATATATATATATATATATATATATATATATATATATATATATATATATATATATCCACCCCTTCCACCCCTATATATATACAGTGGTACCTCTACTTACGAATGTCTCTACATACGAATGTTTCAGGTTACGAAGCGCCTGAACGGGAAAATATTGCCTCTAGTTACGAAGGCGTTTCAGGATACGAAGTCAAAAATACAGTACAGTACGCGCTGCTTTTCGCTGCTCCCAGAGTTTCCCGAACGTAAACAAACTTGTAGCTGCTCTGCCATTGGCTATCGCCTAAAATCTGCCTGGCAACCCTTTGCGTATGCGTGTATCCCAGCATGCTCTTCGTGTCCCTGTCCCGCTCTGTAAATATAGTTATACTGTATACAGTCTATGGTCCCGCTACGAAGTGCTCGGACAGTGTTACAGTACAGTACGCGTGTGGATTACAGTAACTTTTATTCACAATGGACCCCAAGAAAGCAATGAAGAAAAGTGGTCAAGGAGAAAAGAAGAAGAAGAGAGTTTTTCTGGCCATACAAACAAAGCAAGAGATAATAGAAAGGTATGAAAAGGGGATGCGTTTGATTGATCTCTCAAAGGAATATGGACGTAATATATCGACGATCGGCACGATAATAAAACAAAAGGAAGCCCTAAAAGCTACGGCTCCTTCCAAAGGCCTCTCTGTCATTTCCAAGAGGAGGTCGGCAGTGAACGATGAGATGGAGAGGTTGTTACTCGTGTGGATAAAGGAGAAAGAGATCGCTGGTGACACAGTGACAGAGGCCATAATTTGCGCAAAGGCAACCGCCATCTTCACTGACCTCGTGAAGGAGTTTACAGGCGAGGGAAATTCAGCGCAGTTCGTAACGAGAATAGCAGTTAAAAGGTAAATGAATATTTTTATTATTTCCTTTATTCTTTGTTTTTTACATTATGTGCCTCTCGTTTTATGTTTATTGTGCGGTAATCTAATTTTAACATGTATTTGTTTCATGTTCTGATGCATTTTTATGATTTATTAAAAAAAAAAATGTCCGAATTTTGCGGGGCTTGGAACGGATTAGCGCATTTACATTCAAAAGGCGTCTCTACTTACGAAGGTTTCAGGTTACGAAACTACTCCCAGAACGAATTAAATTCGTAAGTAGAGGTACTACTGTATATATATATATGTAGATATATATATATATATATATATATATATATATATATATATATATATATATATATATATATATATATATATATATATACATATATATATATATATATATATATACATATATATATATATATATATATATATATACATATATATATATATATATATATATATATACATATATATATATATATATATACATATATATATATATATATATATATATATATATATATATATATATATATATATATATATATATATATATATATATATATATATATATATATATATATATATATATATATATATATATATATATATATATATATATATATATATATATATATATTGTTACAGCTGTGGAAATTCGCGTTACACCATAAAGAGTCCTCAGGTGAGATATATCGGGAAGTTCATGTGTAGTTAGCCCAAACCCGTTGTATAGAGGGAATATATGTGATCCATTTGGGCTGCGATTCTTCAGTTAGTCGTTTTTCTTTTGCTGTCGTTAATTTCGTGCAAGAACAACAACAAACATCGCCACAACCAACATCTCAACGATCACGCCATTCACTAGACGACACCAACAATCACGCCATTCACACCACGACGCCACCTTCCACAACTACGCTACCACATCTTCGCCACTCGCCATTCAACGAGCACCGTGCGGTCACGATCTCCGCGGGACGGATGGGAGGGGTGGAGTGGCAGTGGCGGCCGGGGTGCGAAGGGGCATCTCCCGCCCAAATCTTCCGTCCCTCGTCGTACGGCGCGTGGGGAAGAAAACCAACAACGCCTGTGGGATTTTCCCTTCTGCTTTTCCCGCGCTTTGGCATGGGGAAGGTGCGATTTGGGCCAGAGGTCAAAGGTGAAAAAGGTGGGGGCCTGATTTTTGGGGAATAATTCCCTGGCCCCGAGCCAAAACTGACTTTCTTCGTCCCCCGCACGGCGTGGGGAGGGGGGAACGAGAGGGCACGCCCCTTTTTGGGAATCTTCCAGAAGGGAGGTGGAGCCAGAAATGGGGCGGGGTGAAGGGCTGAGCCCCGCGCTACAAAAGGGGCGGACGAGGAGGGTTCGTGTTCGTCTTCTGGTTCGGGCGGCTTCTTGTCGGGTTCTTGTTCCAGTCGGGTTCTTGTTCCTATGGGTTCGTCTTGTCGTCGTTTGGCCTTGCTTCTTTGATCCTCGCGTGAGCCCTGGGACCCCGTGAGCGAGCGTGGAAAATAGCACCGAACAAACCCCGTCCGTTTCCCCAAAACACCGTCCGTACTTTCGAGCGGTCCACACGAGCGACGCGTGGCACAAGCTAGCGGACCACGCCGGAGGGGCTCGGAGTTGCGGTCGCAAAGGAAGGACTCGACACGCTCAGGGAAGTCGCGACTTCCATTTCTTTTGGGTTCTGTGTAAACGTGTGTGTGTGGTGCCAGTCTGGTGAAGTAAAATTGTACAAGTGTTCTGTGTAGTAAATCATATTCGGTTGTAGCTCTGCATCGTTCCTTGCTTGTGTTTCTTTACGGTGATTGTAAATACGTGTATTGCTTTTATTGTAATTTCTTGTTTGACTATAATATATGTGCTTGTGCGTGTGAATTAAAAGTGTGCTTGTCCAATTGTTCCCTCTTTGCTTCGTCTCCTTCTTTTAATTGACTCTCCATCCTGCATCACGTAAGGGATTCGTAGTGGGTTTCAACATCCCGGTAATTAATCAGAACCGTCAAGGCCGTCGATAACTCTGCTCGGTTATCCCTGAAATACGGAACGAACCGCTTAAGCGGTTCGTGTCCGGAGTCGGCCTGTGGCGTGCTCCCATCCCTCAGCAGATTACCCGTGCGAGTAGCGTAGGTATATCGACTTTCGGCGATTTAGCCGATCTCGCGCGGGTGGACTGCGTTCTGGGTGGTGGTGGGGTTAAACCCCCACCTGTGACTGGTTTCTGGCGGTAGTCCCAGGAGGGTCACGACTGAATTGTCCGTCTGGTGGGCGACGCGGTCGCGATTCGAGTTACGTGACCGATCGCACGCCGGCAGGCGCGAATTCGCAACAATATATATATATATATATATATATATATATATATATATATATATATATATATATATATATATATATATATATATATATATATATATATATATATATATATATATATATATATATATATATATTACACTCCCCCCCCCCACTGCCACAAGAGAAATTGTACTAAATTTTTGCATCTATTGGTGAAAGGTGTGTGTGTGTGTGTGTGTGTGTGTGTGTGTGTATATGTGTGTGTGTGTGTGTGTGTGTGTGTGTGTGTGTGTGTTCTCGTTATAACCACAGCCACTTCTCGCTAATTGTTTTAACAGGTAATGTTACGAACCTGACTCATATCATCCACGGATATTTCTCATGTATCCTATATTTCCATGAATCCATTTTGCATTCAGGAACAAAACAATTATGTTAAACCATTTTGAAATTGCCAATCATCTAAATGCTGAAAATTATGTTTAAAAGACCATTTTTATCACATATTTCATTCTAGCAATGGCAGGTTAAAAGTGCCCCGCGAACTGAACTGAAAAAGTGTGCACACACACTACGCGTGCACAAAAGGTCTCATTTAACATCCATACATCTTTTCAAAAGTCGTGTATTATTATATGTACATGTCATAAGGGCAAATTTGCCATCACAATTATTGTGCAAGTACATCCTTGGAAAAACGAGATTCTAAAAGTGCCACGTGTTTGCACAGGGCAAAACAGATCTTTTATGAGTAATTGTTATGGAGAGAACACAGCTCCTCAAATTGCTTTCATATTAATGTCCTCTGAAACTGCTCCCACTACCACATGGAAGAGAAGTTGTAAAAATAATTATTTTCTTCATCTGCCACGTTATTCTTGCAGCATTTAATCATGTTGATTGTGCTACTGTTCTTCCACCAGGGCACTTACCCAGTGTGACGTTGAGGTGTACCGCAAGATCGGCAGTTTGTATGGAGAGATGAGTGTGCATGAACGCTCGATCGACAACCTCATCGAACTATTGCGCAACGACCGGCTCGATGAGACGGTTAATGTGGAACCTTTGACCAAAGCTATCAAGTACTATCAGGTAGGGTGTATTTGTCTTAAAATCTTGCTTTTTTTAATGTTGTTAATCTTATTTTGGTTCAAAATGAGTTTCTAAGTGTGTGTGTGTGTGTGTGTGTGTGTGTGTGTGTGTGTGTGTGTGTGTGTGTGTGTGTGTGTGTGTGTGTCTGTGTGTGTGTGTGTGTGTGTGTGTGTGTGTGTGTGTGTGTGTGTGTGTGTTTTCTCCATAACTGCAAAACCATTAAACCTTGCAGTCTGAAACTTTGTATGCATATTAAGGGAACTCCAAGGAAGTGCAAGAGTGAAAATTGGGTGTTTGGGTTAATTAAAACACCCCTTTTGAAGATAAATGACCGCTTTATTTAATTATATCCTGTATCGGGCACATCCTCGGCTGTCTCGCTCTCGATTGGGTCTTAAAGGTCCCATGACACTCAAAAGTACTGAAATTGCATACATGAGCATGTGCTTATTGGCTCTCCCCATGAACCTTCATGCAAGGACATGCCCACCACTGCCATCAAGCCGTGGCGGTCTTTATCTCAGCAGGTATCTGCGAGGTGTACCATATTGTCCACCAAGGGGATCCCCTTGGTTTATGAAGCTGGGCCAACAGTTTGTTCGAAGCAAAACACACACAGGTGATAAGGGAATGATTCAATGGGTTAAACAGGGGAGGGAGAAAAGTGGTGGATTAACCCATATGGAGGGGGTGGAGGGACACAATTATCATCTCCTAAACAAACTCCGACACGTGACCTATTTTCACACATATACCATACTCTTATGAAAAACATGTACTCATAGCATAACTAGGCTATATTGCTCCCATTACCTTCTTTGTCATGTTTTCTTTACAATATGTATGTATGTGTGTGCATATATATATATATATATATATATATATATATATATATATATATATATATATATATATATATATATATACCTGGTGTTGGCGCAGTGGTTCGGGCAGCGGCTTGAGATCCAAAAGGTCCTGAGTTCAAGCCCCGTTGGGCCACTGAATTAATACACCAGGAGGTCAACTCAGCCTGTCATCCTTCCGAGGTCGGCGAAATGAGTACCAGTGTACTGGGCCGGTGTATACCCCGGTTAAAATAGGTGTACCATATCCCTGTGTTGTAAGAGGCGACCAGGGTTGCGTCAGGAAGGGCATCCAGCGTAAAACATGTGCCAAATCACTATGCGGATCATACGGATGATCCGCTGTGGCGACCCCGAAAGGGAGCGGCCGAAAGAAGAAGAAGAAGATATATATACATATATAAACATACATATGTTCTGCCCGAAGGCAGGTTCAGTGCTGCCGAAGCAGTATCTTAGCAAAGATTATACTGTGTGGTTTGCCATTACCTTCCCAGCAGTAATTGTGGCAGGAATTTGGAATTTGCCCATTATGTCAGCGATAGCTTGACTCATCTTTGTGAAGGACACAGTGGGATGTTTAACATCGAACAATTAATGTTGGCTGACGGGACACCCAGTTTAACGTCCAACAGTGGGAGAGCACACACACACTGATGATTCACCCTACTTCTGAAACACCAGCATGGCAGTTTGTAGCTAGGCCAAGATTCATCCCCAGGCTCGACGGCTCATTCCCAGGCCGTGCTGCCAGTACGGCCTGTATGCGCTGTGGCATCGAGTCCACCAGCATCTGACTCTGTCATGGAAGAATGGTGCCACATCACTCTTGCAGAATTCCAATCAACTCACACCTGTTTGATGGAGGTGGAAAATGCTGTCTCAGGCATCGTTCCAGAATATCCCATAAATGCTCGATTGTGTTTAGATCTGGTGACTGAGAAGGCCATGACATATGGATAACATCATTATCGTGCTCATCAAACTATTGGGTGACCGACCACACGTGATCTGTGGTTGGAGGCAGCATTTTGGGAGTCTCCTCCTGCAAACATGCTAGCCATAATTATTGGCAACCAGGCTTATGCTGCATTTTTATAGATGACCCGAAGCATTCTGGGATGTTATTTGCTTGATTAACATATGGGCCACATCTGTGTGAAAGCCATTGCTTGGTGTCCCTCATTTACCCAGGTGTTTCCATTTTTTTTTGGTTCACTACTTGTATACACACACACACACACACACACACACACACACACACACACACACACACACACACACACACACACACACACACACACACACACGATGTCTCAATGTTCTATCCTTGCTGCAGCACCTGCACAGCATCCACCTCGCAGATCAACCAGAGAACTGCACAGTTCAGCTTGCAGATCACATCAAGGTAATTGAATTGCAAAGGAAGGAATGCCCTCGCAATGGTTTTTATACCTGGAGCTAATTTGTAACCTCCACCACCGAAGGTGGACGGAGGTTATATTTCACGTTTGTCTGTGAACAGAATATTTTTGTGATGCATTCTCCTGCTCCCCTGTAGATAACGCAAAGTGCCCTTGACTGCATGGCAGTTGAGGTTGTAAGGCTGAAGACATTCATTCAGGTACAACACCATTTCGCAAAGTTCCTCTTTTGCCACGAGTTCACCGACATGTTTGATTGCTCAATGTGCTGTGTTGCTCATTTTTTATTGTCTGCACTTGACAGCCATCGCAGGAGACGAGCAGTTTTTTTGTTATGCTCAAAAACCTAGAGACGTCCATCAGTGACGTGCTTCATTTCTGCAAGAAAGTTCGCAGGCGCATGCCTGGCACGGACGCTCCGGGAATTCCGGCTGCCTTGGCCTTTGGACCTCAGGTTTGCCTCTGACGCCTGATGCTATGGTTTCTTCACTTCAATTCTTATTCCCTTGAGTGTAATGGTAGCTAAATAGCCAAATCATAAGCATCACCTGCATCCGTTTAGCTTGTACAATACTGTGCTGTTGACTCCTTTCTGAATCACGAGCATGTTACCCATAGGGTGATTGCATAATCCCCCTATACAGTAGTGATGCGTACACACACACACACACACACACACACACACACACACACACACACACACACACACACACACACGCACGCACACGCACACACACACACACACACACACACACACACAAGTATATTTACACATGCAATTCTGACGTTCCCTCAAACCACCCCACCCACCACCCAGTGAAAGGCCTCACTCACCCCCCCCCCCCTGCTCAAAGCCTCAACCTTCCCCTTCCAAATCTGTCCCATCTTTACTTCCCCTCACCCCCACCCCAACCCAAACTCTGTCCTCTCACCGGTAAGTCCTCAACAATTATCTTGCTGATGGCATGGGTTTTATGGTCCCTGGTCGGTGGGTAATGTCCTTGTTTGAGTGAAAATAGACGGAAATTAGAGCAAGTACCTGCGTAACCTCCATGGTAAAAGCCATGCCTGAGATAATGCCCGATAGTTATTTGGGTGGTATAATTTAACAGACCGCTGCCTCAATCATTGCGGCTTATCTTCTCAAGGCCTGTCACTGACGCCTATTGGCTCAAAATCCTTTTGACTGTCGCTTTGGTCATTTTTGCACTCAAGGGACCACTTGCGGCAGTCGTGAAGAAATTGTTGGTGGAATCAGGCGAACTGTCCAACCGATGGGTGGAACTCGCACGCATGCAGTGGACGCGCGAACAGCTCCTTTTATAGTGTCGATTGTAATGATGTGCTTCATTCCCATTCCACACACAACTTTTGTTCTTCAATCTATGATCACTGTGAACCAACTGCTATTATTTGATTTTGAGAGTAGCGTCACAATAATCATGGATCCACCCCTCCCGGTGGCTGTGCATCGGAAGTTCATGTGTGCAAATAAAAATGTTATTGAGTTGTATCAGAAAGCGTTTCATCCCCTCTATGACCATTCAGCAGTTTCACCATAGCCGCAGCTTTATTTCTTTCTCTGTTCCAGTTGGCAAGCTAAAAGGGCAGGAGGAATATTTCATAAAAATTCCGAAAAGAGCGGATTCCATGCATTTTCAGGTGATAGACATGCTGAAAGATTGCAGACGGAACCTGAGCTGGGTGGTGGCCTCTCTGCAAGAGGTGGCAGCCGTCGCAGCACAGATGGTGGCCACATTGCCAGAAAATGAGGGTTTGAACCCCAGTCGCTTGGACAATCTTATGACCAAAGCCACGGAGCAGGTAACGCTCAGACTTGTATCCTGTGCCTTTATTTATTGATTTAACCTCTTAATTGGCAAATGTCATCGAGGTTTTTAAAAGGAACATCAGAAATGAAGTCTTTGATTAGTTTTTTGTGCGTATGTTTCAATGACGAAGGTTCCAGATTTAATAATCAAACGCATCACTACTTTTGGGGCGTACGTTACTTTCTTTAAATATTTTCTGCGCAGATTTATGCGATTCAGAACATGCAGTCATACGACTGCCTTCGCCAGTCCTGCAATGTAGTGATGTCCACCATGAATAAGCTTGTAACCGCCATGCAAGAGGGGGAGTTCGATGCAGAAAAGCCACAAAAAAAGGTAAGTCATTCGTTATTCTGAGGCTTGAAACATTCGATCGTGTGTTTACTGGCGACGCAAAATGGCTAATCGGAGCTGCTTTTTATTTTAATGGTACCGGTTTGTTGTGTTATACAGGTTATGCCACCTGTGGAGATCCGTTCCGCCGCACTGAAGGCCGAGATCACGGACGCCGAAGGTCTCGGCTTAAAACTCGAGGACCGCGAGACTGTAATTAAGGAGTTGAAAAGGTCGCTTAAGATCAAGGTGAGTGCAATTGAAACCTCGTGACCTGCTAAGTATCGGTATACTGTAAATGGGAAGCTGGTTTATATCTGATGAAAGTTTCTAATTTCCTCGTGTCTTCCACCGCCTGTATTCCTCTCTCGCTCATCACCCCCCAGTGGAAACGCGTGCCAGATGTGATTTTATTTTATTTTATTCTTGTCTAGAGGCAAAATTTACTTGTTTTCAATCGATTGCTGTCAATTGTCTGACCAACATGGATTGTGTACCTTGAGAGTGACACCTGACTGCGTTGTCCACCCTGCAGGGCGAGGAGCTGAGTGAGGCATCTGTCCGGCTCAGCTTGTTGGAGAAGAAAGTTGACAGTGCTGCACGTGATGCCGACGAGCGTGTGGAAAAGATCCAGTCGCAGCTCGACAAAATATCAACCCAGCTGAAGAATAAGGAGAGGTGCTTGCAATTCCTACAATGTGCTCCATTTAAACTTGTTTGTTTTCAAATTCCGTGAGTGTGTTTTAAAGATGGGTAACGTTTTTCTTTTGTTGCTCTCATTAGCCCATTTACAGAAAATGCTTCGTTTCCACAGGGAGTTTGAGGAAACCATGGACGCTTTGCAGGCGGACATTGACCAGCTGGAATCGGAGAAGGCCGAGCTGAAACAACGGCTCAGCAACATGCCTCGGCGCTCTGTCGATTATCGTGGAGCACAGGTCCCATGCACCATGGCAGGTGTGCACACTTGATAAAAGAGGAAAGGGATGGTGAAACGCATTCAATTATGGTCCTTTGTACCTCCCTTTGAAGACCCAATTTGGTGTTTATCCTGAACAGCATTAGAGTAACCGCCTCCATTTAGACATTACTAGCGGGCCCGTTGGTCCATTGGACCAAATTTTCATTGGTCTTCATGGCCTTGCAGCATACCTGCCTTCTGGTACTGCCTGAGCATTAGCTTGCCTTTCACCAAACCCAGATGTGCTTGGGCCATGGCGGAGATTATACGTTCGTTATTATTCTTGCCAAATGATACTACTATTATTATTGTTGTTAATTGTATTAGGATTAATTATCATCTGCTTTATTGCAATGTTGGCAATATTTTTGTAATGAGTATGCCATGCCGTGGAAGGACCTATTAAGCTGCTCTATACACCTTAACATGGTGGACGTTTAAAACATGGGAATTCTTTCAGATGATTTGTAGTTAATTAACCTAATCAACTCGGGTGGTCATGAGGATCATTTCGGTGTTTCACTCTCCACATCAGAAAGCGCCAGCAGAACTCCTCAAAAAACATGACACACACACACACACACACCTCATCCATTTATGGTGGACAAGCAGGAGTACTTGGCATTGCCTGGTGCTGTTCTCATCCTGATGGCATTTTGAAGAAATAGATTTGTTTGTTTTTCCATTTTTTTTTGTGGGTGCCTAAAACACTTCTCCACACCCACTGAGCAATGGGGTCGGGGATGTCATATAATGTTGTCCTTGATGCAGCTACAAAGGTTTAGGGCTTAAGGCACTATAGAACGATGATTTTAAAAAAAGTTTTTTTTTCTTAAAATTTTTCCACCTTTTTGTTTTTATCGAAAACGCTCCCAGGCACTCACCGATGAACCTCTGAAAGTCCGACGAGGAGGTGTTCTGCCATCTTTGAGAAAAATGGCGACACACAGACAGACTAACGGCTCTTTTGTTGTACCGTACTGTATGGACAAGCAAATGACTCAAACTTGCATATTATGAAGGAACTGGCCAGATGGCAGGACTTGGAGGGACAGGACGGATAGAGATGAGAGAGTCATCATTGTCCACACAAGTGCACAATCTTCACCGATTACTAATTATTGGGGTCGTGAACGTCTTTTTTTTCTTTTTTTTTTCTTTTCTTTTTTATATTCCTGGTCAAGGCTCGTGGAAGAGCAAGAACAGGATGGAATGGAACAAAATGGAAAGTGGGAAACAGCAGCAGCACAGCAGAGAGTGTGAGAGTGAGATCAAGGGGAGTGGGAAGTGAATGAAACACAGCAAGAAGAGGAAGGGGGGAATCGGGGATCAAGCAGAAAAGGAACAAACCAACTAACAAATTAAAAGAGGAGAAGGGGGGGGGGGAAATCACAATAACCTGGAAAAAGGGAGTACTATACTTGTGAATGGAGTCATTTGGAGGAGAAGATGATCATGACCTGAGGTAGGGGCGAACAGACGTATTTAAGCCCTGGAGGGAAGAATGGGACTACAGACTGGGGAAGTTGGTACTAAAGCACTCGAGTGAATTTGTACCTCTCTCCTCTCAAAAGTTCAAGTTTGGACTTGGATTTGGTATAGTCGGAGCCATTTTGGAAGGTAGTGCAGATCCATACCAAATCTGGAGGTCCCTGCAATATGACCACATCTCGTGACAATGGAACAAAAGGCTTTGTCGGTGGTGAATTCTACTATCCCGATGACCTGGTCTATATGTTGTCAAATTTTGGGTTGGAGTCTGTGCTGGTCTACGGCTGCAATCTCACTGACTGAAGTCTCTGTGAACTCGACCCGAATGCTTGCACCAAGTTAATCCTGTTCCACATGCTTGGCAACCCTGTCTAGTTATCCTGTCAATGGTTCCATTGTTTGTGAGATTCAGGTTTGAGTTCCCCAATTCGTTTAAGACTTTGGGGAACCTATCCTGCAAAAAAGTTGGGATTTTGATGGGCTAACATTCACAGTAAGACGAGTTAAATTGCTTGTTGCAAATATTTACCTCCGCCACCGAAGGTGAAGGAGGTTATGTTTTTACCCCTTTGTGCCTGTCCGTCTGTCTCTGTTTGTGTACAGAATATTTCAAAAAGTTGTGGACGCATCCAGATGAAATTTTACGGACAGGTTCGGTGTGTGTGACAAGGACGAATTGATTAGATTTTGGTGAAGATCCGGATCTGACTACTAGAATTTTTAGAGTGATTCTTCACCATCGAGAGATCGGGCTAAAAACGATATATATCATGATATCTCAAAAAGTTGTGGACGGATTCGGACGAAACTTGGTGGACAGGTTGGGTGTGGCAAGGAAGAATTGATTCAATTTTGGTGAAGATCCAAATCCGGATCTGGATACGAGAATTATTTAGTTTTTAAAGTGATTCTTCACCATTGAGAGATCGGGCCAAAAACGATATAATAATACTGTGTAGCACGATGTTTCAAAAACGTATTGGGCTCGATATGTTCTCGTGGATCAGGCATTACGTGGCGGAGGTATGCGCTCTTTCGAGTGCCCTTCTCGTTTTAAATCGTTTGTTCGCTTTTATGCTGTCAAAACATTATTCAATTCCTCACTCCGGCTTCTCTTCTTTTCCTTTGATGCATTGTACAGATGATCAGGAAGCAGGTATGGGAAACTTTCATGAACTTGTGTTGAGAATTTTTGTTTTTATTGAACATATATATTTAAAGAGTTGTTATTTGTGATTAAAATTAAGGTCATATACATATCCCATCCCCTGTGATGCAAGTTAACGTGCAGTCGGGATGATGCCCTTGTATAGCTGATGGTTGTCCTCAAATGTGCATATTATGAAGGAACTGGCCAGATGGCGGGACTTGGAGAGACAGGACCGATCGAGATGAAAGAGTCACCGTTGCTCGTTCAGCAAGTTGAGGCACTTAAGATTTCTCTCAAGCACCTCACGAAGGAGAACAACCGCTTAAAGGTATGGCAAACATGGTTATAATGATAACCGGAATCAGAAAAGTGAAGTTGATACTCGGTGTAACACCATTTTAATCCATCACTTGAAGCCTCATGGCGTCACCACCTCCGTGTTTGTCCATATCTCTCAGGCAGAGAAGATGAAAGCTGACTTCAACTCTCTGAAACCCATCCGAATGCCTTGGCGAGGATCGAGTAAGCTGGAGTCTGAAGCTCAACAAGCCGACTCCTTGATCATCCTGAGTCATAAAACTGATAAACTGCTGGAATCGTTGCAGCACACTTGCGTCACGACCCGTGTCGTGGATATTTCTCATCGAAAGCCAGGTATCTCTCTTGGAACGACGACCGCGAGTGATAACAGCTCCGGGCTATTGCATTGAACTCGTACGATACGACAATGTGAAGCGAACATCCATCGTTTGTTGTTTGTTTGTTTGTTTGTTTGTTTTTACATCCTAAAGAGCAAGTCTTGGAGCTGACATCCTCTCCCTCCTCCCCCTGGAATAACTTGGGGGCACTGGTAATTGGTTGTTGCTTCTTCGCCAGTTAACCACATCGCAATCGCTGATGGTTTTGGGATTGTTGTTTACACCCAGCATCACATGCCTAGATTGATGTCCAGAAATCAAAATTGCAGCCATTTTTTTTTGTTGTTGTTTCGGGGAAGAGTGGATTGTATTATTTATTTTTACCTTTTGGCCCTTTCATGAATTTAAATTTTCGTTTATTCCGATATTTTTATTCTTCCTACTCGTTTTGTTTCAACATCGTTCACTTGCTCCGGCTGTTTCACTTCAGGCACAGTCCCAGCGGTGGAGAAAGGCAGCCCGGCAAACAAACTGCTGGAGGACACGATGAAACTCGGTGTCATGAAGGAAAATGTTGAAAATCTGAAGGTGATCATTCGTTTGGGAATCCTACTGTTGCCTTATCCCTTGGTTAGCTCAAGCGTTGGCTGCAATTCAGACTTCGCTACCGCTAGGCATTCATCGCGAGACCTGATCATCATTGGCTATTTTGCATCGCGCTCTCATCTGACGGGTGCCCCCACAAAGTGGTGGATCGCGTTTGGAAATCTCATTACTTTCTGTGTTTACCGCCGCATCCTTTCCCACGATTGGCCAAAATGAATGTTGTGTCACGTTTCTTGCAGCCAATCAGAGACCCCATAGTTCCAAGACATGGCTGCATCCATCGGAAATTGCAGGGAAATCTTCGAATTTTTCATTTGCTTCAAAATGCCGTGTTTTTGTTTTTGCTTGTATCGGTTTCAAGTGGATTTGCCGATGTTCAGATGGAGAATCGTCGGGATTGTTTTCATCCCGCCGCTGCCGAACGTGCCAGAGGCATGACGTTTTTTTTAGGTTGGCGACGCATAGGTGTGTGGACTGTAATTTCCAAAAAAGAAAAAATTGGGTTCAAAATATCAAAGGTCAATTTCCCTTTGATTGAAAATTTGTGTTACTGCAATAACTTGTGAACCACTCAAGAGATTTCAACCATACTTGACACACGTATGGACTGTAATACAAAGATTAACGGATTCAATTTTAGATTGAACAGGTCACATGTCGTGTGATCTTTGAAAATCATTTTGTATCCCTAATTCAAGTTAGAAGCATCTGATGTTGTCTCTTCTATTTGTCTGTCTTTTCTCTCTCACACTCTCATGGGACCTTTACTCTGTCTCTGTCCTGTCTTGACCGACTGACTCCATCCGTCACACCATCTCCTCCAAAACGGTTGTGCAGAAATCCACAAAATTGGTACTTATGATCACCACATGGGAAGAAGGTGTGAGAGCAGGATCATTTTTGGCCCTGCTCCCCAACCCCCCTCCCCCCCCCATCCCCCCATTCCGCGGAGCAAGCTCAAATACCCGAACCGAATAATGCAATTACTTATCAACATTAGGCGTCGCATGTAAGATGTAATAATTTTTAGCTCACCTGGACTTTAGTCCAGGGAGGTTCTGGGATCAAGCAGTGTCTGTAGGTGAGTGAGTGAGCGAGTCAGTCCGTAAACACTTCAGTCATTATCGCTTGAACCAAACACATGATGTTGATGAAACTTGGTCACAAGCTTCTTATCTGATACCTAACAAAGGTATATTGACCGCATCAAATCCGCGCACAATAAGGGGGTCTACAGGGGGTTTCTTTTGACCCCCCCCCACCCCACCCCAAATAGATAACCACAACCTTCATAACTCAGTAATGTACCAAAGTGTATTGACCGCATCAAAATCTGCATTCACAAGGGGGGGGGGGTCGTTGATTTCCCAAAATAGGCATTTGCTCTCTTCTCCAAAACTACACCCAATTTTGATGAAACTTTACCACAACCTACAACCTTCATCACCCATGATGTACCAAAGTTTGTTCGCACCATTAAAATATAAAAAAAATCAGGGTCTCAGGGAGGTCTGCGGGGGTTTGAGTGACTCGCTCCTGATCCAGGTGAGCTTCGGGATGCACAGTCCTATTTTTATTTTTTTGTTGGGATTTCACCCCTGGTTCATGGGGGTGGGGAATTAGGGTCACAGAGGTCAAAGTGGGGGAAAACATTTTTTTAACTCAAAATTTGATATTGGGTTATTCCTGATGGAACTTTTTTTTTTCCATCTTTCAACTTTGCTTTAGATGGGAAGTGTGGGGATTTTCAATGGTGTGCCATCGACTTTGCTATCGTTAAGTGTTATTTTGCTTTGTTATGTTTTGAGAAGCACGACTTTCTTTTCCTTTTTGTATGTCCGTTTTCATTCCCGTTACTGAATCTATTTTGTGATCCTTTCTTTTTTTTTCTTTTTTTTGAATGGAAGTACGGTACAGTTAAGGTTCCACGTTTTTGTTTTTGTTGTTGTTTTTGTTTTCAAAGAATGAAGTGCAGAGGCTGGTGAGTTCCCAGTACCCTGGTGCACAAATTCAGTCTGCTTTCACTACATTCCCAACTCCTGCCTTTTCAAAGGTATTGTATGCACGACTTTCCCTGGTAGATAAGGCTCTTGTATATGGTTGATGAGAATATTTTGCACAGAGAAACTTTTTTGGGGGTGGGTGGGTGGGGGGGGGAGAATGTAGGGGGGTGGTGTTGAGTGCTATTCATTTGGGAGGATTTGTAGCAGTACTGCCTTTTCATCAGTAGCATTTTGATGTCCATCCCAAGTTGCCTGGAGGGTGATAAGAGTCGACCAGTAATTGTGGACTGTGATCATGGGTAGACCATAACAGATTAGGCATACATTTTGCCCACACCTTGAAATTTATTAGTAAGCCAGATGGACTTTTGTATCGCAACAAAAGGATGAACAACCAAGGGAATGCAACTGCAGCATTTTAATTTTTTTTTTTTTCCTTTCTGGCAAGCACACCACAATGTTGTGGAGTTATTGTTATACTCTGGCACATTTAAGGAAGCTAATTTGGTGAATATGGAGACCTGTTTCACCTGGTTGTCACTAATCTTCCTGCAGGCCCAGGAAGAAAAGTGGGGTGATCCCATCTGCATTGGGAAGGTCAGCTTTCCCTGCCAGCCGGGCCAAGGCAAAGTTCACCGAGTCACTTTGATGCGGAGCCAGTTTCGGGAACTGCATGCCAAGCTCATTCCTTAAGCCCGATCTTTGGAGTGGCAGTACAGTTTTGCTTCAAACCGCTGGCCCGATTGTGGGATTTGTTTGCTAATGTGGGGCTGCATCCCCAGAGGTACTCCTGGGACCACCTTCGACTTTGCCTTTAGTTGGTTGCCTACACAGCCAGCCTTCCGTCGCTGTTTTGACGTGCATCTGAAGTTGGATGGATTAGTCTTGCACATGAACCACCAACGGTTACTTCCCTTGAATGAAAACTACACCTTGCTAAAACTTTGTTCATTTGGATTTTATTACTTTATTCGTGCTTATGAAAACAGTTTTGGCTTTTTCTTTTCATATCTTTGTGCAGATGAAGTTGCATTTTATGGCAAACTCCACTAAGCACTCCTTGTATACTTGCATTATGGGCTTGAAAGCCTGAAAATAAAGGGTGCTAGAGCCAAGTGGATTTTCCAGTTGATTTGATGATGTAACAAGGCCAGGCAGTAACAAGTAACAAGTGCGGCACAGTGCGGACCCTAGGACCCCAAGGATGATGTAACAAGTGCGGCACAGTTTTTCCTTAGATATCAGTGGGAGAAAATGTCATGTTGGTTTGTTTTCTTTGTCCATAAGGTGTTTGATGTAAAACGAACTCTAATCAAGAAGAAGAGCACTTGGTAGAGCGCATACCTCCGCCACATAATTCCTGATCCACGAGAACATATCGGGCCCAATACATTTTTGAAATATCATGCTATACAGTACTATATCGTTTTTGGCCCGATCTCTCGATGGTGAAGAATAACTTATTTTTAAATAATTTTCGTTTGCAGATCAAGATTCAGATCTTCACCAAAATCGAATATATTCGTCTTTGCGACACACCCAACCTGTCCATCAAGTTTTGTCCGAATCCGTCCACAACTTTCAGAGATACCGTGCTATATATCTGTTTCGCCATATCTCTCAATGGTGAAAATTCACTGAAAAAATTATCGGATTCGGATTTTCACCAAATTGAATTAATTCTTCCTTGTCACACACCCAATATGTCCACAAAGTTTCTTACGAATCTTTCCACAACTTTTTGAGATATCGTGCTATATATCATTTTTGGCCCTATCTCTCAATGGTGAAGAATCACTTAAGAGATTCCAGAAGTCAGATCCGGATCTTCACTAAAATCGAATTACTTCATCCTTGTCACACACCGAACCTGTCCACAAAATTTCATCCGGATCCATCCACAACTTTTTGAGATATCCTGTACACAGACAGACAGACAGAAAGGGGGTGAAAACATAACCTCCTTCACCTTCGGTGGTGGCGGTAACAAATGGTGCAAAGGTGCGTTGTGAGGGTTTGTGAACGGTTTTCATGGAATATTTTGTATTTTGAACGTCCCAAGCAACCAAAACTCAACAGCTTGCTTTGTAACCCTTTGGGATGATGTGATGCCAGTCTTCCCTGGAAATGATCGGTACTCGTTGGATTACTTCTTTATTTATCACTTGGCTCAACTTCTGCTGTTTCTGTATGATCTTGTTCCAACTATGATATCACCTTCACTATCAGTCTTCCCTCCTTTCTATTCATTGGCTTTTCTACCAGATACTCTTTCTGTCATGAAACTGTTCTTTATTGTCCTTCCATTGCTGTTTATGGTAATCATGAAACCCATTGTCTTTGATTTCTTGAATATATTCTTGCTTTTTTTTGAAGATTAATATACCGATGTCCCAAACCTGAGGTTGGCTTAGTGGTTAGGGTGGCTGGCTTAGGATCTTGGGGTCCTAGGGTCCTGAGTTTGAGCCCCGTTAGCTGCTGAATTAACACCAGGTGAGGTTGATTCAGCCTGTCTTCTTTCTCAGGTCAGCAAAATGAGTACCAGTGTATTGGTAGAGGGGTACAGCATCAGTGGCACAGCCACACTTCCGAGAAATGATAGCTACCCCCGACAGCCAAGCTGCCATACACAAGAACAGAACAGAACTGATGTCCTCCATAGCTAGGTGTTTCTTCGTTTGAACATTTTTGGAAAAGTGGTTTCACAAAGAAAAAAATTCCCTGGATGCTTTGAATACAGTCTCCAGGCTTCTTGAGGAGCTGAACACCAGAGTGAATCGTTGACATACTGACGAGAACATGTATAGTAGGGAATGAGGCGACTTGGCTGGGGAAGGTGTACTTGTCGGGAACATGTGGACATGTCCAGCAAAAATCGTAAAGATTGAGATGACCATATTCTTTGACATTCTCAAGGTGGACGGGCAGGTTTGCACATAAACAGCATGGTGCTGCTAGAGGTGTGAGAAGGGACAATTGCCTGGAGGTAAGCACAGATTTGTGCACAAAGGAGAGTGCTGCTGGTTGATTGCATGTGTTAGGAAAGGGTTGGGATTGTTCACTTGAGGTATGAAAGACCATATGACAGCTGATTTAGGTAGCTGGGAGGAGGGAGGGAGATTCGTTAACTGAGGCATACTAAACTCGAAGGGCACTCAGTAGAGCGCATACCTCCACCAAGCAATGCCTGACCCAACATAACATATCGGGCCCAATCAATTCTTGAAATATCAGGCTATACATCGCTTTTAGCCACCGGGCGTAGTGGCGTGCGCCTGTAATCCGGCTACTCGGAGGCTTGGGTTGGAGGATCGCTCGAGGACGGGAGCTCTGCACTGGGCCGCGCTATGAGAGAGAGTAGGGCAGCCCGGAATCATGGCGAAACCCAATCCTTATCCCTGTGTCGTAAGAGGCGACCAGGGTTGCGTCAGGAAGGGCATCCGGCGTAAAACCTATGCCAAATCACGATGCGGATCATACGGATGATCTGCTGTGGCGACCCCTAACGGGAGCAGCCGAAAGACAAAGAGAGAGAGAGACATCGCTTTTAGCCCAATCTCTCAATGGTGAAGAATCGCTTAAAAAATTACCAGATCTGGATTCGGATCATCACCAAAATTGAATCAATTAATCAATTCTTCCTCGTCACACCCCCAACGTGTCCACCAAGTTTCATCCACAACTTTTTTGAGATATGCAATTTCGTTTTTGGCCCCATCTCAATGGTGAAGAAAATTAAAAATTAAATCCACCTCGTATCCTCATCTGGATTCGGATCTTCACCAAAGTTGAAACAATTCTTCCTCGTGGGACTCTCAACCTGTCCACCAAGTTTTCTTTGAATCCGTCCATAACCTTTTGAGATATTGTGCTGTGCATACTTTTTGGCCCTATCTCTCAGTGGTGAAGAATCACTTTAAAAATTCTGAGATCCAGATCTGGATTTGGATCTTCACCAACATTCAGCGTTACTGTCCTTGGCCGGCCACTGATACACACACAAATTTTCAGAATTATTGCTTGAAAACTGTGGTCAAAAATCGTAGACAGACAGACAAACACTGCAGACCAACATACATGGTAAAAAAAAATTTTGACAAGTAACAAACGGACCCAAATCCAATAACCTCTCTTTCGGTGAGGGACATAAATAAATCGATAATAATTAATCAATCAATTGATCAAAAAAATTAAAAAAAACACTTTTTGCCAAAGCACATCTTCACTCTTGTCCCCAAATTTCAGCTTCCAAACTCAAAGGATGGCTGAGATATCACCCGGACAAACGGACAAGAAAAAGACTTGTAGAAAACAATATTTGCAAGATCCCCCCACCCCCCCCCCTCGACAAAGGTTGCCATGGATATATCAAATTGTCCATTTCATTATGATTAAAATTGACAGTCTCAATCAAAGCTCAGGTCAATCGGATGAAAATTGAATATTTTCAGATTGAAATTGATTTCAGAAGTTTGACCCCAAAAATAGTTGGTTTCACAATTCAGTGATGCACCGTGCAAATCCTGTTCAAATTTCCAGTAAATCGGAGGGAAAAATGATGATTTTCAAAATTCGAACTCAAGATGACCTTTTGACCTCAACAGGCTTCTCGATTGATATGACCTCGACAACTTTGGGAAGTTTTTGGAAGATCGGTTTAGAATATTGTGACCTGGAGGTGACACAAAGAAAAACAAAATCGAGTAATAATCAATATACGTGAAAAAAAATCTTCGATTTTGCGAGTCATGAACAAACGGAGTAAACGCTGAGTGCTCCCTTCGGCACCTGGCGATGACGTCATGCATCACCTGGACACGGAACTGGGAAGTACAGCTGGAACGTCCTGGATTTTCAATCCCCCAAAAAACCGTTTGGAGCAGGGGGTGAGGTGAGGGGTTTAAGGATGGAGACATCTGGCCTGGTGGGGTGCCTGACGTCACGTGGTCACGAAGTCGCCGTACGTCACGTGGTCGTGCGTTTGACGCAAGTCGAAGTGGTGCCACGGATATTCGTCTTGATTCGTCAGAATGGAGCCACGTGATTTTATAAAATGGGGTGCGGGAAGGATCTTGAACCTTCGACATTTCAATCGAGTCGGCTTTATTATTCCACGACATAAAGAGTACGGAAATTCGGATATGTGAAAAAAAAACATTGGAAAATACACAGAAAACGTTTTTACTCATCTTATGAAAGCAATTTTGCTTCAGAAATCTCTGAATATTGACGTAGTGGCATATCTTGTACCGAGTAGATCTGAGAGAATGAATTACCTGAGGAAGAAGAATCCAGCTATTTCATTGGCTGCTTCGTAACCGACGTCAAAGGTTCGGGCCAATGAGAATATTCCTCTTGTCTTTTCGAAGATGGTTTAAGGTTTACTTCAGATGCTCCATGTCCTCCATCGTTCATCGTGTGTTTCCTGACCCGAGGAACCGCTGTCATTGTGAATCGTGAGTTTCAATGTGATGACGCCGTCGCCATGAGTGTTTTGTTCAATTCCACCATTCCTTTCTTGTTTCGTTCCCGACGCCTTCATTTCACCGGACCAACGTCCCAGTGGGAAACACTGTTTGAGAGAGCCAGTTTCAGAACGTTTCACATGGTGCTTCACAATTTTATCAAATCCACTTTTCAATTACAACAAAACAACGAAGAATCGTTTGCATTGAATCTGTAAAATATTATGTTCATTCGCGAGTCTGGATCCGACGTAAACGGTCAACGAAATACAAACGTTACAAAGGGGTTAAAATGAACTTTAACATTGGGGGCCATGAGTGAGTGACATCGTCATCAAGTCCACGTGTGCGATTCGGCCAATATCTGTTCATACGTACCCCCCCATCTGTCCCGCACGTACCCCCCATTTGTCCCGCGCGTACCCCCCATTTGTCCCACACGTACCCCCCATTTGTCCCACACGTACCCCCCATTTGTCCCACACGTACCCCCCCTCTGTCCCACACGTACCCCCTCTGTCCCACACGTACCCCCCATTTGTCCCACACGTACCCCCCTCTGGCCCATGCGTGCCCCCTGCCCCATGTGCCCCCTGTTTCACACGTGACCCTCTGCCCCACCCTCGTGAGCCCCCCTCTGCCCCACCCTCATAAGCCCCCTCTGCCCCACCTTTGTGAGCCCCCCACCCCACGCATACCCCATGCATACCCCACCCCACGTGCACCCCCACCCACCCCATGCGCTCCCCTCACCCCACGCGCACCCCACCCCCACCCCATGCGTACCCTCACCCCTACCCCACGCGTACCCCTACCCCTACCCCACGCGTACCCCCACCCCTACCCCACGTGCACCCCCACCCACCCCACGTGCGCTCCCACCCACCCTACGCGCACCCCCACCCCACGCATACCCCCACCCCACGCGTACCTCCACGCGTACCCCCAACCCCACGTGTACCCCCAACCCCACGCGTACCCCCAACCCCACGCGTACCCCCCACCCACCCCACGCATACCACCACCCACCCCACGCGTACCACCACCCACCTACCCACCCCACGTGCACCTACCCACCCCACGTGCACCAACACCCACCCCACGCTACCACCACCCACCCCACGCTACCACCAACACCCACCCCACGCGTACCACCACCCACCCTACCCACCCCACGTGCACCCACCTACCCCACGTGTACACCCACCCCACGCGCTCCCCCAACCCATGCGCTCCCACCCACCCCATGCATACCCCCACCCCACGGGCACCCCACCCCACGCGTACCCCCCAACCCCACGCATACCCCCCACCCCACGCGTACCCCCCAACCCCACGCATGCCCCCACCCCAAGCGCACCCCCCACCCCCCCCCCCCCCCGCGCGCGTACCACCCACCCCACGCGTACCCCCCCACCCACCCCGTGCGTACCACCCACCCCACGCATACCCCCACACATACCCCCCAACCCCACGCGTACCCCCCACCCCACGCCTACCCCCCACCCCACACGCTCCCCCCCACTATGCGCTCCCACCCCACCCCATGCGTGCCCCCACCCCACCCCACCCCACGCGTACCCCCAAACCCCACGCGCCCCACCCCACGCGTGCCCCCCCCCCCCAACCCCACGCGTACCCCCCAACCCCACGCGTGCCCCCCCAACCCCACGCACACCCCCACCCACCCATGTGCTCCCACCCACCCCATGCGTACCCCCACCCCACGGGCACCCCACCCCACGCGTGCCCCACCCCACGCGTACCCCCCACCCCACACGTACCCCCCACCCACCCCACACGTGCCCCACCCCACGTGCCCACCCACCCCACGCTTACCCCCACCCACCCACCCCGCACCCCCCACCCCGCACATACCCCACCCCGTGCGTACCCACCCACCCACCCCGCACGTACCCCCACCACCCACCCACCCGCATGTCACTCACCCACCCCACCCCACCCGCGTGTACCCCCCACCCACCCCACGTGTACCCACCCCACACCCACGCGTGTACTCCCCCACCCACCCCACGTGCGCTCCCACCCACCCCACGCGCGCACCCCCACCCACCCCGCGTGTACCCCCCCACCCACCCGCGTGTACCCCCCCCACCCACCCGCGTGTACCCCCCACCCACCCCGCGTGTACCCCCACCCACCCCGCGTGTACCCCCACCCACCCCCGTGTACCCCCCCCACCCACCCCGCGTGTACCCCCCACCCACCCCGCGTGTACCCCCCACCCACCCCGCGTGTGCCCCCACCCACCCCGCATGTACCCACCCACCCCGCGTGTACCCCCCCCACCCACCCCCCGCGTGTGCCCCCACCCACCCCGCGTGTACCCCCCCCCACCCACCCTACGTGTACCCCCCCCACCCACCCCGCGTGTACCCACCCCCACCCCCCCGCGTGTGTGTACCCCCCCCCGCGTGTACCCCCCCACCCACCCCGCGTGTACCCCCCACCCACCCACCCCGCGTGTACCCCCACCCACCCCGCGTGTACCCCCCCCCACCCACCCCGCGTGTACCCCCCACCCACCCTACGTGTACCCCCTCCCCCACCCACCCGCGTGTACCCACCGCGTGTACCCCCCCGCGTGTACCCCCCCTTCCCGCGTGTACCCCCCCCGCGTGTACCCCCCCCCCACCCCCCGCGTGTACCCCGCGTGTACCCCCCCCCCCCCACCCACCCCCGCACGTGCCCCACCCCCCCGCACGACCCCACCCCCGCACGTAGCCCACCCCCCCACGCATACCCCACCCCACGCGCGTGCACCTACCCACCCCACGTGCACCCACCCACCCCACGCGCACCACCACCCACCCCACGCGTGCCACCACCCACCCCACGCGTACCCCACCACCCACCTACCCACCCCACGTGCACCCACCTACCCCACGTGTACACCCACCCCACGCGCTCCCCCCCACCCAACCCATGCGCTCCCCCCACCCACCCCATGCATACCCCCACCCCACGGGCACCCCACCCCACGCGTACCCCCCAACCCCACGCATACCCCCCACCCCAAGCATACCCCCCCCCCCCCCCCCCCGCGCGCGTACCACCCACCCCACGCGTACCCCCCCACCCACCCCGTGCGTACCACCCACCCCACGCATACCCCCACACATACCCCCCAACCCCACGCGTACCCCCCACCCCACGCCTACCCCCCACCCCACGCGCTCCCCCCAACCTATGCGCTCCCAACCCCACGCGTACCCCCCACCCCACGCGTACCCCCCACCCCACACGCTCCCCCCAGCCTATGCGCTCCCACCCCACCCCATGCGTACCCCCACCCCACCCCACGCGTACCCCCAAACCCCACGCGTACCCCCAACCCCACGCGTACCCCCCCAACCCCACGCGTACCCCCCAACCCCACGCGTACCCCCCAACCCCACGCACACCCCCACCCACCCATGTGCTCCCACCCACCCCATGCGTACCCCCACCCCACGGGCACCCCACCCCACGCGTACCCCCACCCCACGCGTACCCCCCACCCCACACGTACCCCCCACCCACCCCACACGTACCCACCCCACGCGTACCCACCCACCCCACGCTACCCCCACCCACCCACCCCGCACCCCCCACCCCGCACATACCCCACCCCGTGCGTACCCACCCACCCACCCCGCACGTACCCCCACTCACCCACCCCGCATGTACCCCCTCACTCACCCACCCCACTCATAACCCACCTCGCGTGTACCCCACTCACCCCACGTGTACCCCCCACTCACCCCACGTGTACCCCCCACCCACCCCGCGCGTGCCCCCTCACCCACCACGCGCGTGCCCCCCACCCACCCCGCGCGTGCCCCCCCACCCACCCCGCGCGTACCCCCCACCCACCCCGCGCGTACTCCCCCACCCACCCCGCGTGTACCCCCCCCACCCACCCCGCGTGTACACCCCCACCCCCACCCACCCCGCGTGTACCCCCCAACCCCCACCCACCCCGCGTGTACCCCCACCCACCCCGCGTGTACCCCCCCCACCCCGCGTGTACCCCCCACCCACCCCGCGTGTACCCCCTCCACCCACCCCGCATGTACCCCCCCACCCCGCGTGTACCCCCCACCCACCCCGCGTGTACCCCCCCACCCACCCCGCGTGTACCCCCCACCCACCCCGCGTGTACCCCCCCACCCACCCCGCGTGTACCCCCCACCCACCCCGCGTGTACCCCCCACCCACCCCGCGTGTACCCCCACCCACCCCGCGTGTACCCCCCACCCACCCCGCGTGTACCCCCCACCCACCCCGCGTGTACCCCCCACCCACCCCGCGTGTACCCCCCACCCACCCCGCGTGTACCCCCCACCCACCCCGCGTGTACCCCCCACCCACCCCGCGTGTACCCCCACCCACCCCGCGTGTACCCCCCACCCACCCCGCGTGTACCCCCCACCCACCCCGCGTGTACCCCCCACCCACCCCGCGTGTACCCCCCACCCACCCCGCTTGTACCCCCCCCCCACCCCCCGCGTGTACCCCCCACCCACCCCGCGTGTACCCCCCCCACCCACCCCGCGTGTACCCCCCCACCCACCCCGCGTGTACCCCCCACCCACCCACCCCGCGTGTACCCCCCACCCACCCCGCGTGTACCCCCCCCACCCACCCTGCGTGTACCCCCCACCCACCCCGCGTGTACCCCCCACCCACCCCGCATGTACCCCCCCACCCACCCCGCGTGTACCCCCACCCACCCCGCGTGTACAGCGTGTACCCCCCCACCCACCCCGCCTTTACCCCCCCCCCACCCACCCCGCGTGTACCCCCCCACCCACCCTACGTGTACCCCCCACCCACCCTACGTGTACCCCTCCCCCCACCCACCCCGCGTGTACCCCCCCCCCCGCGTGTACCCCCCCCGCGTGTACCCCCCCCCGCGTGTGTACCCCCACCCACCCCGCGTGTACCCCCCCCCCACCCACCCCGCGTGTACCCCCCACCCACCCCGCGTGTACCCCCCACCCACCCCGCGTGTACCCCCCACCCACCCCGCGTGTACCCCCCACCCACCCCACGTGTACCCCTCCCCACCCACCCCGCGTGTACCCACCCCGCGTGTACCACCCCTTCCCGCGTGTACCCCCCCTTCCGCGTGTACCCCCCCCCCCCGCGTGTACCCCCCCGCGTGTACCCCCCCCCCCGCACGTACCCCCACCCCCCCCCGCACGTACCCCCCGCGCGTGCCCCCACCCCCACGCGTACCCCCACCCCCCCCCCGCGCGTACCCCCACCCCCCCCCGCGCGTACCCCCCCCCCCCCCCGCGCGTACCCCCCGCGCGTGCCCCTCCCCTCCCCCCGCGCGTACCCCTCCCCTCCCCCCGCGCGTACCCCTCCCCCCCCACGTGTACCCCCTCCCCCCGCGTGTACCCCCACCCCGCACGTACCCCCCCCCCCTCCAGCACACACACACACCCTTCGTGTCTGCACCTCCTATGCCCAGCTCACACGCGAGCATCTACCCCTTCTGTCCCCACAATATTGTATAAAGACGTTCACACATCGTGGAGGAACTCTGGAAAGGGTTTGAAACAGCAAAGTGCCTTCCTTGTGTTGGCCTTCTTGGGTTGCTTTATGCAGCTTCTTCTGCAAGAGGAGTGTGGGAGGTGTTAATTATTTATATAATCCGAGCCACCTGGGTTTAGTTGATTTGGTGAGAGCTGATTGGCTATTCCCTCCATTCACAGGTTTGAGATTCGGGTGGGTGTTACTACATACATATATATATATATATCTTCTTCTTCTTCTTTCGGCTGCTCCCGTTAGGGGTCGCCACAGCGGATCATCCGTATGATCCGCATAGTGATTTGGCACATGTTTTACACCGGATGCCCTTCCTGACACAACCCTGGTCGCCTCTTACGACACAGTGATATGGTACACCTATTTAAACCGGGGTATACACCAGCCCAGTATACTGGTACTCACTTCGACGACCTCGGAAGGATGACAGGCTGAGTCAACCCCCTGGTGTATTAATTCAGTGGCCCAACGGGGCTTGAACTCAGGACCTTTTGGATCCCAAGCCGTTGCCCTAACCACTGCGCCAACACCAGGCTATATATATATATATATATATAGTCTCGTGGGTTATGCACATTGTGTAAGCATACGAACTATGCTTCCCCATTGCTTCGGGTCACTCACCTGCATTTAATTTTTCATTTATTTATTTTCATTTATTTAGATTTTCATTTACGGATGCATTCTGGCGGTTTTGTGATTTATTTTATTTTTTTCCTGGTTATCTGCTTCGATGTCCATCGACACGCAAAATTTCCGTGCTTCCCCATTGCCTTGGGTCACTCACCTGCATTTAATTTTTCATTTATTTATTTTACATTTATGGACACTTTCCAATGGTTGTACTTGTTTGTTTGTTTTCCTCCATGTGCCAGCCTCGATGTCTGTCAGCATTCAAAATTTCAGCTTTCTACATCACCCAGAAGGTTCTGAGCTTGATCAGTGAGTGAGTGAGAGTCTATCAGTCGGTCAGTAGTTAGAAAGAGCTTTCATATATATATATATATATATATATATATATATATATATATATATATATATATATATATATATATATATATATATATATATATATATATATATATATATATATATATACATACATACAGATCTGGAAACCATTTGCATTCAACATACAGGTCCCAAAAGTCAGTTATCCCGTTAAGTACATGTGTAGTCAGGTCCCTTTCCTTTCTGTCTAGTGGGAGAATCAATGGTGTGCGTTGCGACGTCTATTAGTTAGGTTAATAAATCGCTTTCTTTTATTTTTACATCCCCCATTGCGATCCACGGTACCATCACGCTTGCACCCTCAGTTCGCGGACCACAGCGCACCTTTGCCTGAGACGGATTCCCGAGGATGTTCGAGGCAGCTTCACCACCCTCCACCTTCCACAAACGTTCCACATGCAATCGTGGCTTCACCACCATCCACCTTCCTTAAACGCGTGTGGAGGGGATGGGCAGCTTTGCCCTCTCATGGCCAAAATCCCGCCCAGAAAGGCTGTGCCAGTAGGATCTTGGCCAATTAGAGGCGGACAGCGAGGTTTTTTTTTCGCCAAGAGCCCCTCCCTGTAGAGGAAGGAGATGTATCTCCGAGACTCTCGGAGTGAGCAAGAGAGTTTTCACGGTGAGCGGCCCAGTTGGTTCACGGTGGCTGAGAGGAGCGGCCGAGTTTGTTTGCGGTGGCTGTTGAGAGGAGTTCTGTTGACCCCGACTATTCGCCACACGAGCCCCGCCACGAGCCACGAGTCTTGCACGAACTCCCGAACTGTGCCCCGACGACCTTTAGCAGGAGCTGCATTACAGAGACTCCCTTCCTTCAACGACCAGGTAACCACGAACTCTGACCCCCAGCTTGTCTTTCTTTACAGCTGCGAGGGTAAAATAAAGACTGGGGTTTCTTTTCTTTTTGTGTGTGTGTGTCTGTGTGTGGGCCCGTCTTTAAGTAGAACTGTGTAAGTGCTTGAATCCTTGTAAATATTCCTTGCATATCCGCGTTGTCTTGCCTGTGTCTTTTTACTGTTAATAAACCTTTATTAGAAATGTTCCCAGTCCGTTTCTGTCCATTCTTACATTGGTCCAGCATGATCCAGGTCTGAGTTTAAGCGGGGTTTCATCCCCGGTAATCGGTCTATCATAGCCGGGACGTCCTGGGCAGGCTTCGCTCGACTGCAACGAGCTGGAAAGGTAGGTGGAAAAGCGGTAGTCGGTAGTGTGAATTTACCGCTGCCAGTAGAGTAAATCCGGTTTGACCAGGCGTTCCGAGGGCGTGGATCCCCGGTAGACGAGATTGCGTGGATACTTAGGTACTTTGGCTCTCGACAAATATCCCTGTGCCACGCGATCGAGATATTGGTGATCACGGTCGGTTCTGCAACCCGTGGCTCACGGAATTATCCTGAGTGACGGCCTACAATTCCGGGGAGTCTGGTGGAGACGACGTAATTTTCCCCACATAACGGTCGTTCTTGCCACCGACCCCCGGCCCACAACTCAGATTTCTGAGTCTGTCATTCCAGTGGTGGCAGGTAATCAACCGAGTTAATGATGTCAAATATCTTGGTGATGACAAGGTCCAACACGTAAAGCTTCTGACCATTTCAATACCTTGTAGGTTCTGTTGCATGTTTGTGTATAAACGTTCCTGCCTAACAACTTGTGTGCTGGGTGCTCTTGTTGAATACTTGAATGCCAACTTTGGATCTCCTACTCTGAGGATGTGTTTGTCACCTCTTGAGACGATGAAGTAACTCGGAATTTGTTCTGCCGCTCGACAGTCTCCGCCTGAGTATGCTGCTATTTGCCTGAACCATAATCTTACACCACACAGCTTCTTGGTAGTCTGAAGTGAGTTGCTGGAGTTCAGCGTTGGTGTAGATTGCAGTTTGTCTTTTAATCTGTGCTGTGTCCGAGTTTGATAGCATATCATACTCGGCAATCACGACTGGTATAGCTAACAGTCCAAACACACTTGCTTTTGGTGCAGCTTATGTTACTATTACAATGTCAGGATCATATTTTCCTGCAAGTAGTTTCAGTTGATGCATTTTATTCGGTAACGAATCCGCATTGGTGTGTCACACCCTCAAATTGTATTTCATTCCAGTGTCCTGAATATTTTCCCTTCCACTGCTACCTAGTCTTTGTGGACTGGAATTCTCCCCAGGTGCTTGGGGACTGGAACCATTTTCCAATGCTTCGTTGCTAAACCCACTTCCTGAAGCTTATGTGCTGCATGAAACACGGTCAGGTGCTCGGAGGCTAGAACTACCTTCTGATGCTTATGGACATGGACCAGCTGCCTCGTCATTTGCTGCTGATAATCCAAGTGAGGAAGACTCATCTGTTCTCACTGGTGCTTCAGGTTTACTGATTTGCTCACCTCTCCCTCTCCTGTCACATTCTTTCTGATGACGAGGTGTCTTCCTCACTTGGATTCTTCCTTGATATACAATCAGGCTTTCTTCTCAATCTCTTCTCCTCTTTTGGATTTCATCGCTAAGCTTTTTCTTCTCATTTCGTTGATTGTGTTAGGTCTTGAGCCACATGTGTCTCTGCCCACTTCTCCGTTCCTCTAAGGTTCTTTGCAGAGTATAGAATGTCTTTCACCTTTCTTCCATTGGTCGGCTGAACCAATAATACATGTGGCTTTACCTGTCTGTTCTGGTTTATAGGTCACCCAGCCTCAATACCCTGTCGACTGACACACCCGTTATTCCATGTCCATCCGTGATGATCTTCTAGTTGTCTGCCACTACTTCTTGAAGCTTTGGACTGCACAACATTATACAGCACTAGATTGTTCTTATGCCTCTCACGGTCCATAACTTCCTCCAAGTCAGAATGCTGACCACAGCCGGCTGCGTCCTGGTGTCAGCCAACCAGCTACTTGTCTCGTTTCACGGGCGCCACTGTTTTTGATGGCTCTTACAGAGACGTTTCAGAACGGGCTGACCTTGATGAACCCTCTCAGTACCCACACTCTCCACAGGGGCATCCTCAAACTCTCCTCGCAAAGGCAATGTCACGGGATCACAATACGGCATTTGAATGTCTGAAGGATCACAATACAGCTGCTCGTCAGCATGCCGCCCAGGATACTGTATCGTATGGCTAACTTTCATTGTGTGCCCTGACATCATCAACATAGCAAGGTCCATGCTTCATCACTTGCATCAATTTTCATCACCAGCCTCGTTGGTGAAAGACCACCAGCCTCTTCGTGAAACACCTCTGATTCTGCCTCACTACCATCCTAACTCTCATCTTCTTCACTCGAACTGAGGTACGTGGTTCTGTCACTGTCCATTCTGCTGAAAAACGTTTGACTCATTTTGTCTATACCCATTGTTTTCTCTATCATATCCCCTTGCAATTGCCTCTTTTCTCATGTAAAAAGTCCTGTCTCATTCAGTCGCTCATAGTTGAGTGTAGCTCGGCCCGGAATTAATCTCATCACCCAATGCTGCACCCTCTCTTCTTCTTCTCCTCCTCATCCCTGTATAAGTGGTCAGGTCTCATGGCACCAAGCTTCTTCCCTGCCTTGATCATGATACTCCTGCATTTCCCTCTGTCCTCAACCAACTCTGTCTACTCTCCAACCACCCCTACCTTACAGATATTCCTCCTCACACAATCCTCCCATCTCAATCATGGTCTATCTCTTTCCCTCCTACCTTGCTCCCTCAACTTATCCACTCTCTTATCCATTCTCTCGTCCCCCATCCGCATCAAGTGTCCAGCCCATCTCAGCTGGCATTTCAACAATCTTCCCGTCAAGCTCATCTGCACACCAATCGACTCCCTCAGTTCATCCATCCTCCTCCTCCTATCCAACCTCTTCACTCTCGCAATCCTCCTAACCCAGTGGTTCTTGCAAACCTGCAGCCTCTGTTAGTCTGGTGTTTTCTTTCTGTCAGTGCCACCGTCTCCAGACCATAAAGGTAGGCTGGCATGATACACGACATCAGAACCTTCCCTATCAATTTTCTTGATATCTTTGTCTGCCATTACTCCCTCCACCCCCCTCCACGCATTCACACCCACCTGAGTCCTCCTCTGCACCTCTGCCTCGGGACTTACCATCGCCATTCACTGTTCCTCCAAATATTCAAACCTATTTCCCTGTCTGATCTCCTACCACTCTAACCTGATATTAATTTATTTTCTCTGCTGCTCGACCCACATCACCTCAGTCTTTTCCATACGCATCGTCAGTTCATGCTTCCCAAAATGCCTCCTTCCACTCCCCCAGTACTTCCTGCGTCTTCCGCCCGCTCTCCACCACAAAAGCCAGATTGTGCGCATGCCACATCCTCTCCATGTTACCCCTCACGTTCACCTTCCTGCTTACCAGCTCAATCATCATGATAAACACTAGTGTGCTGAGAGCGACTCCCTGCCTCAAACCGATGTTCATGCTCAGCTCCTCAGACATCCCAGGACCAACTAAGACTCTTCCCTTCATTCCCTTGTACATCCCTTCTACTCACCTCACTTCTGCTTCGAGCACTCCCATCCATCTCAGTGTTGCCATCATCATCATCTCCCGGGACAGTCATCAACGTCTCCAGGTCCACAAATCCCAATGCCATTTCACCTTGCACCTCCACCCTCTTCTGCACCAGCTGTCTCAGCACGAACATCCCATCTGTCATCCCATTACCCTTTCTAAACCCCTGCTGCTCTTCTCTGATCGCCATCTCCACACTCTTCCTTATCCTCCCATCCAGAATCCTCTCCAGCACCTTCATGACATGACAAAGGAGCGCAATGCCCCTGTTCTTGATCCCCGGATATTCAACATCTCCCTTCCACTTCCATATCAGCACCATTAACCCTGTCCTACAATCCTCCGGAATTGAACCCTCGCTCATACATATATTCAACAGCCTCTCCGTCCAACTATCTCCAACTTCTCCTGCTGCAATTATGTTATCATCTTTGTATACACCTCATCAATGGCTGGTGCTCTTCCTTTATTCATCCTCTTCAATGCCGGCCGCACTTCCTCTTCCGTGATCTCCACGTACTCTACTTGCTGCTGCACATAACATGATAGCTGCTGCTCATAACATGATAGCTGCTGCTCACCGTTGCTTCCTTCTCGGTTCAACAGCTCTTTGAGATATTCTTCCCACTTCTTCATTACTGCCCCCCCATCTCTGTCACTAGCCTTCCGCCACCATTCTAAATCACCGCCCCTCCTCTCATGTCACCGTCACCAGCCAATTTGGAGATTATCCTCCTCCCACAATCCTCTTCCAACTTGTTGTACACCTCCTCTTCCATATCATTCCTCGCCTTATCGACAGCTCTCCTTGCTGCTTTCTTCTTCTGCCCATACAGGTGCTGCAACCACACATCCGGCTGCCTCCCCCTCTCCTTGATCTTCTCTATCTTCCAAAACTCCTCCTTTTCACCAACTGCCTTCGCTACCTCCTCCATCCACCATACCTGGTTTATATCCCTCGACGATGCACCCTTTCTTGATGGCCTTCCACACAAGACTTCTGCAATTCTCCGAAACTCCTCTCCATACTTCTTCCACTCCTCCTCCAAACCTTTCACTTCTTTGCTAAGTTGCTCATACCTGCCCCTCATCATCTCCTTGTATTCTCTGACGACGTTTCCCCTGCACTTCCCCCACCTAATAATCCTCCGACCCACCTGCTCTTAACCTCCCTCCTTTTCTTCATCTGTACCATAAGCTTGTGCTGGATGGTAACATGCTCTCCTGCCACTGCCTTGCAATCCTTAACCATCCACAACTGTCGCTATCTTGCCACCACAAAATCCAATTCTGTTTTATGTTGTCCACTCCTTTTTTTTCTTTTTTTTTTTGTATACCTTGGTCGAGGCTCGTATGAGAGCTAAAAGATTACCTCCTGTAGGTAATCTTGTGGTTTTCTCACTTTTGAAAGCATGAACCAGCTGTGACAATCCCATTCCTCGCCACCAGCTCCACCAGCTATCAACCCTCTCTATTCCTCGTTCCCCAAAAATTTTTACTAACACATTCCTCTTCACCCGGCTCCGCTACTCCCACATGTGTGTTAAAGTCCCCCACAATGCACAGCATCACCTCCAGCTCAACCATTCCCATCATCCTCTCCAGTGTGTCCCTGAATTCCTTCTTCTCTGCCCCAGTCCTTCCCGTTTGTGGCCCATATACCGACATAAAACACACCATTTGCCTCTGTACCACTGCCCATGCCATAACTATCTTTACACTCTGCCCACCTGCTTGCTGATCTCTTCAGATACTATTCGTCCCATGCCATTATTCATTCCATCCCCACCCATGTGCAATGTCTTGTACCCCCTTACCAAGATCCTCACCCTGTCTCCTTTCCATCTGGTCTCCTGCACACACAACACTTCCAACCTTCTTCTCTGCATCATCTCCACCACCTCGACCCCTCCTCTCCCCCCCAATTGATCCCACATTCAAACTACCTAGCCAAACCCCACTTCTGAACCCCTGCCCACCTGGCAAAGCCCATGCTATCTTAATCAGTTTGGGACGCTCAGGTCATCAATCGGCACGCTGCCTCTCTTTGGTGGCTATGTCCTTCCTCAGATATAGACAGGGGTTTCCTTAGAAGCCGGTTACCGGCGACCCGCAGCCGTCTACTCAGAGAAAAAATGTCAAAGGTTGCCGCCTACTTCAGCGCCGATTTATCAATTTTTTTTTTTTTTTGTCACACGAAATCTCTACACCCCCTGTTTTGAAATCCGAGACGAAAACACATGAGTATTTCGCTAAAAGCGGGCTTACTTTTACTGTTAGTACTCTCGCCAGGTCGAGCACAACACTGAACTAAAAATAACACAATTAGCGAAAACCGCCTCCTGCAATGGAGAGTTCTCTGCTTTAGCCTCGTTTTGGAGTTGGCCTGATACCCTGATTCCATACAGCAATGACCTCAAGAAAATAAACTTTGTAGGCCTCGCAGTTTCGGTGCCGAAACGATGGCATCGAAACGAAAATCCCTGTTTGACTTTGGATTTTCGAAGAAGTCCAAAGACATGGGAGGTAAGCTTCTGGCCATCAGTAATGGATCTAAACTTGCACTCTCGCGAGTGCGACGTTGTTGTTGTTTCACGAAACACGTGTTTCACCGAGTCCATGTTGAGCTTCTGTCAAGTGATGCGGCTCCAAAATACACGGTCACCCGTTGTGCCTTTTTAATTTATAAAGTAATTAGCCTATAAGCTTAAAGCAGATTTTGTACATGTTATTATTCGTGGTTATTTGCACTGAAAATCGCCATTTATTCACTGAAGTGAAGGCCAAGTATGAGCAGCTGTGAACTGGCCAACTGAATACTGGTACCGCAGGTACATGCATGTACCATAGACTTGCGAGATTTTCTTGACGGTATAACAACACGATATTGGCGGATAACACTGAACAACAAATTTCAAAAAAATTTTTTTACTGGAGATGTGTAAAGTGATTAAGACTAATTTGGGTATGCTGATTTCAAAAATCATAACCGTTTTGCTGTATCACGTCAGGATTTTCAGGAACAGAAATATTCCCATTGCCTAGAAGTCAGGATTTCAATGAAATTTACATATGTCTTTAACATGTCTATTTCGTACAATTGTTGTTAACTTGTGTTATATTTCTTTCTTTCAGATAAAGATGAGTAGGCGTTCCTGTACCAATCATCCTGACAACTTCTGTTATGTCTGTGGTCGGTATACCAAAAAAGATCAACAGCGAAGTATATCTACAGCAGTGAAAATGAAGGCCGCCTACTTTCACTACTTCGGGTGTAAGGTGGGGGACCAAGAACAGAGCTGGGCACCACACATCCGCTGCACAAGCTGTCACACAACCTTGACTCAGTGGTTTGTGGGCAAGCACGCGAGCATGCCATTTGCGGTGCCCATGATATGGCGTGAGCCGCAGAATCATCATGATAATTGTTATTTCTGCTGCACAAGCATCGCCGGCTTCAACAAGAAGAATAAAGGTCACATCAAGTACGCTGACTGCGTCTCTGCTCGTAAACCTGTGCCTCATGATGACGAGAACCCCGTTCCAACACCTCCAGCTGATCAGAACATAGCTGTAAGCAATGGTGAAGAGGATGGTGATGATGAACCTTTTGAACCCGACACTCAAGAATCACACCTTCTGAACCAGGGAGACTTAAATGATCTTGTAAGAGATCTCTCGCTGTCAAAGGCGAAGGCAGAGCTGCTTGGATCAAGGCTGCAGCAGTGGAATCTACTTGAACCTAACACCAAGATATCCTTGTTCAGAGCACGTCACAGAGACATGGCTGAGTTCTTTGAGATGGAAGACACGATCCTGCAGACTGGCGCCTCTTCATCGACTCGGGGAAGAACAGCTTGAAGGCTGTTTTGCTCCACAATGGCAACGAGAAACCATCAGTCCCACTGGCTCACGCGTTCGGCATGACAGAGACCTATGAGACTATGCGGCAGCTGCTTGATTCCATCAAGTACAATGACTTCAACTGGCACATCTGCAGAGACTTGAAAGTGGTGGCGCTGGTGTTAGGGCTGCAGTCAGGCTACACGAAATACATGTGCTTCCTTTGTCTCTGGGATAGCAGAGACGACAAGAATCACTGGACGAAGAAAGATTGGGAAGAGCGAAAAGAGCATGTACCTGGTCGACACAACGTGAAGCATGTCGCCCTTGTCGACCCAGCCAAGGTTTTCCTTCCACCACTCCACATAAAGCTCGGCTTGATGAAAAGTTTTGTACGGGCAATGGATCTGAATGGGCGTGGGTTTTTACCTCAAGGAAAAGTTTGGCAACACCTTGTCGGAGGCCAAGATCAAGGCTGGTGTCTTTGTTGGACCGCAAATCCGACAGATTATGAAGGACGAAACTTTTCCGACAACTCTAAACCCCAAAGAGCTGGCAGCGTGGAGGAGCTTCAAAGCTGTGACGGACAACTTCTTGGGGAACGAGCGCGCGGACAACTATGAAGAAATAGTGCAGCAGCTGCTGGAGTCCTTCAGGAAACTTGGCTCCAGGATGTCCCTGAAAATCCATTTCCTACACCAGCACCTGAACTTCTTCCCTGACAACTTGGGAGCAGTCTCGGACGAGCACGGCGAGCGATTCCACCAAGAGATTTCACTCATGGAGACGCGTTACCAAGGGCGGCACAACCCGAACATGATGGGCTATTTCTGCTGGTTCCTGCATCGTGAAACTGACACAGAGCAGCACAAACGCAAAGCCAAATGCCTAAAGCATTTTTAATTACATTCTAGTGGAGTTTTTCTGTAATTTCTATAATTTTGAAGCATTCATGATGAAATAAATGAATAAATGAATTTTTGTAAATTTCATTGAAATCCTGACTTCTAGGCAATGGGAATATTTCTGTTACTGAAAATCCTGACGTGATACAGCAAAACGGTTATGATTTTTGAAATCAGCATACCCAAATTAGTCTAAATCACTTTACACATCTCCAGTAAAAAATTTTTGTTGTTCAGTGTAATGTAAGGTGGAAGTTTAACAAAATTGGTATTGTGACTGTGACGCAGTATTCACACGAAGACTGTTTGATTGGTTGACTGTGATTGAAGCGAGCTGACGTCGAATAAAGAAATTATCAGAAAACGAGTGAAGTTAAATACATGTTTATCAATCATTTTCAAACAATAAACTAGTCTTAAGTTATTAGTTTGAGCTGTTTATTAAAGCAAAACAAAACACAACTAGAGATGGAGCACTCGGTAGAATGCAAAACCTCCGCTGCCAATACTGCTGGGTCACTCAAGTGAACCTTATATCTTATTCATTAAATATGATGTCAACCGTGCTGACAGTTATAGTTCTTTTCTCCATTTTTTTTTTGGGGGGGGGGGGGTTGGAAATCACTGAAAACATGTAGAAATGCAAAAAAAAAAATTTTTTTTTCTCACAATTTTATTGGGGGGTGGAAATCACTTAAAACATGTAGAAATGCAAAAAAAAATTTTCTATTTTTTTGTGGGGGGTAAAAATGGTTTTTTGGGGGGGGTTGGAAATCACTTAAAACATGCAGAAATGTAAAAAAAAGAAATCGAAATTTTGTTTAAAAAAAAGTTGCAAAATTTTTTTTTCCTCTAAATTCTTTGGGGGGGGTTGGAAATCACTTAAAACATGTAGAAATGCAAAAAAAAAAATTTTTTTCTTTAACAATTTTTTTTTTGGTGGGGGGGGGGGGACAAAGTCCAAAATCTAATAGCATGATCGTTGGACCATACCTAACCCCCCCCTCCCACCAAGTTTCGTCGAAATCCGTCGAGGAGTTTTTCCGTAATACTGTTCACAAACAAAAAAAACAAACAAATAAAACCAATGTCACCCGAAGGGTGACCTGTATCTTGCCAAAAGGTGACCACGTGTGACTTCTTTAAGGTCACACTGAGGTGAACAGAGCTGCTATCCACCAGGAGCGACTCCTTGAGGAATATCTGCCTACGAGAGATTCCGATGAGAATAGTTCTACAGAGTAACCATGAAAAATATGTGTTTCCCTCATAACGTCACCAAATGACGTCATAATGTCTCAAGCTTGACATATCTAGAAAGCACTCATCGAGGTGTTCAATTTGAGGTACTACACGATATGGTTCCTAAAACTTGAAAATTTGACCTTGGGGTCAAATATGTTTGACCTCAGGTGCTAACCATGAAGGTCAAGGCCAATCGCCACCAAAAACTAATCAGCTGAGCGCCAGACCATATACTACATTCCCATAAAGTTTGGAGACTATTCGATTAAATTACTCAAAAAATAAGGGTTTCGTCGACTCCCTGAATTGCGACAAAGTGACCTTGACCTTTGACCTTGACCTTCAAATTTTTGTGTGCTGAAAGGGACCTCTATAGGCCTTCTGATATGCGAAGTTACAAAAATTTCCAATGATAACTGTGCCATGCAGAATTTTTTATACGTGATTACAGACAAACAAAAATAAATTAATTAATTTAAAAAAAAAAAAGCTGACTAACATATCTTGCAAAAACTTCGTTTTGGCAAGATAACAAACAAACAGAAAAGGGTGAAAACAGTAACCTCCGATCTTCGATAGCGGAGGTTGATAATAATAAACAATATTTAACAAAGTAAAATGAAATCGAAGAGGGAAAATATGCATAAAATGAATGAAAGAAAATTTACAAATATAATATTTAGCTTCCCTATGCTAAATTTTGAAATCATATATTTATGGAGTTGTGAAGTTTAGGTGTTGTCATTGTTTGAGGTGGCCCTTTTGAAAAGCAGTTTCTCACAGTGATGAATGCATTTGGAATATTTTCAGTTACTCCACTACTTAACATCCAAGCAGTTTTCATTACATTTAGTGAGTGGGGTGTGGGCCACATTAAAAATGATAGCATGGGAAACTTATCAATTCACAAGTATACAGCACATGTACATTTAAATATTTGCTCTTTGCAGAATTCCCTGAACCTCTCCCTGTCCCTCCACCTGAACTTCTCCCTGTCCCTCCACCTGAAACTCTCCCAGTCTCTGAACCTGAATCTCTCCCAGTCTCTGAACCTGAATCTCTCCCAGTCTCTGAACCTGAATCTCTCCCTGTCCCTGCACCTGAACCTCTCCCTGTTTCTGGACCAGTCTGCTCTCCCTCTCCTGAACCAGTCAACCATCCCACTGTAAATCAACTGGCGAACTCTTTCTCACTTTCTGAATCTGCCAGGATTTTGTCACCCTCTCTGCAAGAAAATCAACTTGCAGTTCCTGATCCAGTGACACCATCTACTGCAGCCAACTCATTAACATTCTCTGAACTAATTAACTCTGGCATACAGTCTGAATCATCTCGTTCTTTAATGGTAGAAGAAACTTTAACATGTAGCTCCCCCATTAATCGATCTCATGATGTCTCTATGTGTAGTGAAAAGATCTTGATACATTTTCACCTAATGAAGGTCCTGGCCAGGATGTAATCAATAAATTTTTGGGAGACTTATTCTCAGAAGCAGAACGTATCCACACAGTTTACAAATGCCAACAGTTACAATGTTGGAAATTAAGTCATACTGAAATAGAAAGACAGAAAGCGAAATCGAAATTTAGCCATGAATGGCTGACAGATTCAGTTACACACTGTGGCAAAACAGGATTGTATTGGTTGGTTTACAGTGAAACCCAACATGGCATTTTTTGTATTCTGGGCAAGAAACATAATACAGTAAATAAGCAGATTGCGAATCAGATTATGTAAATAATCAGTAATCAGTAAATAAGCAGATAAATTACTTCAGATTGCTCACTGTACTCCACCATGTGCAGTATTATCTCCCTATTAAGAACTGAGGTATGGCTCAAATGGTGATAAAATGCCTCTCTTTTAAAGTGCTTAGATACTCCATCTTCCAGACACCTTGGTGTGCCCTAAACCATGGCCTTAAATCAATGAACCCTGTCTAAAAGTTGCTTGAACTAACTATACAGTATAGCTGAATATCAGTCAACCAGTCAGTCAGTCAGTATGTTAATGCAACTACATCCAGTATAGGCCTAACCACCTGTTTTTGTGGAGTTTTCCACCCCAACAGCATGATAATATGAGAACTATTTCATGTCAGAAATCATGCTAGAATGCATCTCCAGACATCCAGGATCCTCCGGCTTCCAGGGCCCGCCAAGGGCCCTGGATCCTGGCCATACAGCTGCGCTCGCTTCGCTCGCGGTGATGGCAACCTGCTACTTTTTAATGGGAGCCTCCTACTCTAAAAAATAAGGAAACCCCTGTATAGAGATGGAAATTCGACATAATATTCTAGATGAGGTCTCACAACATTCCAATACGGCATTAACACAACCTTTTTTGATTAATAACATATCACCCTATGAATACAACTCAACACCCTTAGCTTTACCTATAGCTTTCAGACACTGTGCTACCAGTTTACTCCCACCATCCTTCTCAGAAGAGTTATTTTTAGTTATTTTTATTGTTCCTTGGGATCCATAAAGATGATTCATTTTTGCTACGTGTCTCCGCCATTGCCGTTTCTTTACTTTTTCAATGATACGCAGGGCTACTAGATCGATTCCGAGCCAAGCTCGACTCAGCTACAAGGATTGGCTGAATGAGACAGGGCTTTATACACTAGAAAGGAGGCGGTAACGAGGAGATATGGTGGAGATGTTTAAGATAATGAAAGGTATTGATAAAATAAGTGCAGATGAATTATTCAACAGAGTAGACAGTGATTGGACCAAGGGCCACAGCCTGAGAGTAAAGAAGAGGAGAGTTAAGATGGTAGCAAGGCAGAGGACTTTCACTCAGAGAGTAGTTAATGCATGGAATGGTCTCCCTGGAAAGGTAGTGGCAGCAGAGAAAGTAGATAAGTTTAAATTGAATGAGATAGGTACCTGGAACTTATGGCGATAGAGGGGTATGGTGATGTTGGACTTTTTGGTAGCTTGAGTATTGATGGGTGATTGTGTGCATGTGTACGGAGTGCTGTCGGTGGGGCTCTCATCAAGGGGGGGTGGAGGGGGGGTGGTTGATGATGTGTTTTTTCAACGAAGTACATGCCCCCTCCCCTGAGGAAAAAAATTATATGAATATATATATATATATATACATGCTAAAAAAAATACAAAAATGTCAAAAACTTCAAAAAAACCTACAATACAAAAACACTTTATTTAAAAAAAAAAATTAAAAACATTTTTCGTTTTCTTCTTTTGCTCTTGTGTTGATAAATTGGGGTGGTGTTGATGTGGTGCAGGCATGATGGGCTGAATGGCCTCACCTGTGTAATTTTCTTGTAATTTCCCTCTTTTTCAATTATTTACTTCTTTCCTTTCTTTGTAGGGCTGATGTGGAGATGTAATATGGCGATATTAAGGACCGAGTGAGAATTTTCTGTTACCAGAGTGTCGGGGTCACAAACTCCAGTCATACGGCGTCGAGTTCGGTTGGACAGGAAATTATGCCATGAGAGCGTAGATGTCACCACCATGAAGGACAAGTTGCTCGTGCGGGACGCTGTCCCTGTGAGTCATGGATTAGCAATCCAGGAGTCAGACTCCCACCTTGTCCACCTGGATGCGAAGCGTCATTATCCATCAGAAGTTGCATCGTTTGGAATCTCCTGTGGCACGGACAATGATTTCAAGTCACTGCTGAATAATGTGGAAGCTCTGCCTTTGAAGGAGGTAAGCTTTGCTCGAGTTCCCTTCACTCTCCCCCACCCCTGCCCCCCCCCCCATTGTTCATTTATCTCTTTTGCTGAACATCTGAGAAGTTGTATTTGTTCCTGCATTAAAGTAACAAATTTAATTTGATGTTCCTTGTGTCTTCTTTCATACCCACATCAGTGTGATGGGCCAAATGGCCTCCTGCATCCAAGTTCCTTGGAAATCCTTCATTGTGTTCAAGGAAAAGTAGTGCTAGCTGTCCGCTGTGCTGTAATATGGAAATTCCCATGCTTTCGGCGATTATAGTGAAAACGAATAATTGTGCTAAAATACTCCGACGTTGTTGAATCATCGAGCTGGCCTGTTTGCCATTCCCTGTTGAGCTAATGGTTGCTGTTGCTGGGATTTCCAGTTCAAATCCTATATACTATGCAGTGTCAATTTGTCCATTGTCTACTAATGTAACTTATCTTGTAGGTAATTTATGTACAAGTTCCCCCATGAGTTTAAGATCACTGTTTATCAGGAAATGAGTAGAAACATTCTTACACCTGCTACTGTACCCAGGATGGAGAAAACAGTGACAATGACATGTTTGTCGAGTACGAGTACGAGTACGACAGCATTCTTCACGATTCCAACTTCTGCAGCATGGAGGAGGAATTCGGGATTCAACGTGATGATGAAACTCGTGTCGAAGACTTTTCGATATCTCCGCAGATATTAGGATCAGCTGAGAATGCGGAGAAATCGATGGACAACAATGTTGGGAAACGCAAAATTGTATCTCTGGAATGCAACACCGAAAGGAAACATTGCCTATTGATAACCAAGCCAGAGAATGAGGGCAATCGTTCTGCTCAACAGTGTGTACAAAGTGGTGCACAAAGGGATTCAATTACAGAGGAGTGCATCAGGGATGTTCATAACGCTGTAAGCCATGATACTGTAGATACAGTGAAGTCTTTGCACCGTGGTGAAGAATCCGAAATGACGTCTAGTGACGGCTTGACTGGGGTTAACAATGGGGTGAGAAAAAAAGAAAATGATCTTCCCAAAATACTTCTGAAAAAAGATAAATTAATTGATAACAAATGCATAAATCTGAACAACCAAAGCAGGGTTGGTGCTTGCGGTTTGCTGGAAGGAAGAAGCAGAAACCTCAAAACAGCAGAAGTACCAAGTGTGCAGACCACAGTCAAGCGCAAAACTGCCGACACCGTGCCCGTGGCTGCGAACAACGACACCGTGTCCGTGGCTGCGAACAAAAGGAGTATCGGCGATAAAATCAAAGGCGTTCTGAGCAGCAATGCGCTCGGGGCCATCCCATCGATCTCGCACACCAAGAAACTCCGTGAGATGGCTGTGACCCGTGAGATCCAGGCTGCGGTGGCAGCCGAGAAAAGTAACAGTCAGCTTAACGAGGGCCCGTTCTACGGACTCCCCAGCAAGGTGCAGGAGCTAATTGAGCAGCAACGAGGCATTAAACATCTTTATGGTGAGAGTCCTTCAACGACGGTTGTTTGTTTACCTTTGTTGCAGAAATGCAGTTTTTTTGTTTTTTTTTTCCCATTTGGGTTTGGGGGATTTTATGTGTAACTTGCCTTTCTTTCTTTAGGTAGCATTTGTTTCTTCTTCTTTCTCTGGTTTTTTTTTTTTTGCCATCCCAAAGTGTCCCGATGGCATGGAGAGTTAAGATTCATGTTTTACCTGCTTTTCTGTTGGAAGGTTTAACCATTTGCTTGGTTTGTTTATTTCCTCCCCCTCAAAGGTGGACAGAGGTTATGTTTTCAACCCTGTGTGTCTGTCTGTCTCTTATTTGTCTGTCTGTGAGCATGATATCTCCAAATGTTGGGGACAGATTCAGACGAAACTTGGTGGATAATTTGAGTGTGTGACGAGGAAGAATTGATTCAATTGTGGTGAAGATCCGGGGTCTGGGTGGTTCAAATCCTAGAATTTTAAAGCGATTCTTCACCATTGAGATGGGGCCAAAAATGATACATAGCGTGATATTTCATAAAGTTACGTATGGGTTGTGACAATTAGGTGGATGAGTTGGTTCGGGGACGAGAACAAGCCGATTACATTTTGGTTGAGGTCCGGATTCATATCCTGTTCATATTCTGTAGCCAAACGTAAACTGTTGAGCCTGGCGGAGGTACGTGCTCTGCTGAGTGCCATTCTCTTGCCAAAGGAGAGGGTATTGCATTTGGGTTTGTCTGTTTGTTTGTCCACACAGAACATGAGTATGTATATGAATTGCATTCGACCCTTGATAACCTTAAGATCTCTAAAATCCCTAAGAACCTTTGGACCCCGTTACACCCTTGCGAACCCTTGGACCTCAAAGACCCTTTAGATCCTCTTTGGCCCTTCAGAACCCTGAGGACCCTTCGACTCCTTTCTACCCTGTCGACCCATTTAACCTTTATACCCTTTTTAGACACTTTAAGACCTTTTTAGACTCCTTCAGACAATTCCAAGTCTTTTGACCTTAAATTACACTCTTTAGACCCCTTCGATCTTTAAAGACCCAATGGACCATTTCAGACCTTTTGACCTTTCAACCTTTAGACCGTCAGACCATTTGACCTTTACAACTTTTCAGACCTTTAACCTTTATACATTTACATCTAGTCCATTTAGACCTTTCATTTGGTACATCCTTCCATTTATTTGCCACATAAAATACACCACACAAAACAAGTCCTGGCGAGGGTCTGCAAAGTCATTCTTGCGAGCATCGCTCGAGATGGTAATATGAACTATAGTAATAATTAGGTTATAGTGTGAAATAATAATAATAATAATAATGATTAATAATTGCTTTCCCTTGTAATCTGAAAAGAACCGTTTACGGAGCACTTGTAAACTACCGGGTCAATTTTAAGCTGCTTCCCATATCGCAACCATATTCGAAGATAGCAATGGGTGTAACCAAGTGTCAAGGATACTCCAAGAAAAACGGACCACTTGTTTCCTGCAGTCCAGGAAAGAATCTGTCCTTTGTTGAGGGTGCCGATGATAACTCACCGACTCCGAAGGACAGCACACACATTGATGCCTCTCCCTGAATGTGAAATGCCAGGACAACAGTTTACAGCTGAGTCGGGGTTTGAACTCGTACTCGACAGTTTAGGGCAGAGTGTGCATATCTCTAAGCTATCCTGCTGGCCCGGACGATAATGTCAACAGCAACTCTAGCTCGCCCTACCTCGTACGAGGGTGGTTGAAATTTGACTTGGACTTTTCCTTGCAGCACATCGCGTGCCATTACTGTGCAGGTAGTTATCTGTAAAATATGTCAATGGGTTTGATGTATTTATTTGGAAGGAATTTCAAACCTATTTACTATTCCATGCTCTTTGCCTCACTTGCCACTGTCTTAATTTTCAGCACAAGTGAAAGTTCAGGTAAAATTTGACCCACCTCCAGTAATTTTTGAGGATGTGGTCCAACACTGTCCAACAGTGGCATTTGCACTACGATACTCTGTAACACGTGTCACAATCACCTGTTAAGACGGTGCCCTGTTTTGAAGGACCTTAAAGATGTCCACTCGTACAGATTGGCAGCACACGTGTCTGTCACTTGAACCGCTTCGGCAGCACAAGAACCTCATCTACTCCCTACCGACGAGCGGTGGCAAAACCCTGGTGGCTGAGGTCGTGATGCTCCAAGAAATTTTATGCAGGCGACGAGATGCTTTACTCATCCTGCCGTATGTGGCTTTGGTTCAAGAGAAGGTAAGTGCAGCAAGGTCGTGTGATATTGAAGCCACATGTGAATGATTTTAGCAATGGGTAAATCAGCCCTGCACCTGCTAATTGAATGTCGTTCAGGTAAACACACAGCATGGCAGGATTTTGTTTCTGCTTCTGCTTCCAATGTGGAAGGAATCTCCTGTGATAAGTTTTTCCTTCTGATGTAGTTCCTGGGAAGAGGAAATGTGATGGAGTTAAGGCAACCCTTCAGAAGGCGTGTTAACCTGTCTGTTCCATCTGTGATCATGGGAATGTAAACGATCCTAAAAATCCTTTCCTCTTATGCCATGGGCACTTTAGATAATTGATAAATATTAGCAAAACAGTGATGTATAATTGTGTATAAAATTAACTGGCAATATCAAATGAATGGGATTGGTTTTATAATGTAGGCACAATGCACCAAATGGCCTTTTCTGTCTCCTCCGCATCTTCATACCCCCCCCCCCCAACTCATCCTTTCTTGGGGTAGATACGAGGGCTTTCAGTCTTTGGCTTGGAGCTGGATTTCTTTGTGGAGGAGTATGCAGGAGGAAGGGGCCACATTCCGCCCCGTAAGCGCCGCCAAAAGCGATCTCTGTACGTCGGGACCATTGAGAAGGCGCACAGCCTCGTGATCTCCATGCTGGAGGCCGGTCGACTCGGGGAGATTGGCCTAGTCGTGGTTGATGAGGTGTGCATTTCCTGTCCTCTGTTTTCTCCTTTTTCTGTCTCATCAGGTTCTTTCCCTTTGGCAAGTTTCACAATACAAGTTTGGACGTGACAGTAATGTTCAACATGATGGTTAAACATTCGTCACCACTTTCAAAATGGCCAAAAACAATTCATCATTTGTGTGTTTGTGTGATAAGAGGATTAAGGGACTGAATGATTTGGGATGGGTGCGGATTGGAGAAATAAAAAATTGGGTGGAGTGGAAAAGATCTTTAATGGAATAGAGATGAGATGCAAATGACTAGTGATCACATTTGAATGAGTAAGGAATAGGATCTCATGCAAACCTGTCACCGCCCATCGCATTTTGTTGACTTTAATTACCCTTTCTTGGAATATTGCACATAATCCGCACAACTGAATGTCAAATAACTGAAAAATATCTTTCAGGTCATTCCGTGCCAACTCACCTAAGGGTCCCCAGGTCGCCTCCTCAGATTTTGCTGGAAAAATTCTTAAATGTAGATCTATATGGCTCTACCCACCATGCAAAAGATTAGCTTTCAATTCCTCATAGTTTAAAAAATATCTATCTCTAGAGACCTTTGAAATTTGGCCCTAAAAATGCCAAATGTGAAAAACGAATTTTTTTCAATTTCAGGGGCTTATAATTTTATAATGGATTCCTCTAGAAATTTAATACAGTCATACGCCGCTTAACGACGTTCCGGGCAACGACGGATCGCATATACGACGGATCTGCCAGCTCTGAAAAAAAAAAATGAAAAAAAAATGTAGCTGAAAAATTCCTATCGCCGAGTAATGGAGCCGACGTAGCGCTGCCAGTCGTATAAAAATAGCACGTAGAATTATGTACATTGTACAGTACATAATACCTCATAATGATAATAAACGACAGTGTGGCCCTGTTATAATGCGATCGTTGAGGTCCATAAAATGTCATCTCGAAAAAAAACAGGATCGTGCTAAATCGGGATTCAAGGAAATCGGCTTTCAAACTGAACCAATGTTTGCACGTTTACCTTCTAGCAAGTAAATTACCTTTGAGTTGAAGAATTCCACAAATAAATCGTTGTTGTTAGTCGAAATTTAAACACCAATTTGTTTTAAGTGAAGCTTTTTATGTTGTTAAAACAATCGCACTGTTCCGAAAATATATATCACAATTGACAGGTGCTCGTTTCTTCATTTGTAAATTAAAACATCGAGGCAATGATTACATATTTATAAAATCCGAACGCTATTTATTCACACAGCATGGCTATAATCGATGTGAGAGGACATTGTAAGCTGCTGCTAACAACACCGATGGCCATCATGAACAGCACAAAGGTAAAACTAACGTGTCTTCCATCTCTCTTGGATGTGTGTTACAATTGCCGACAGTATTCAGTAGAGTAACATGCTGCACAGGTTTGTATCTGAGGAGCAATAGGCTACACCATATAGCCTAGGTGTCTAGTTTTGTGAAAGTACGATGTTCGAAAATGATGTTCGAAAACGAAAAAAATAAAATTATGTTCACACAACGACGACGTCGCTTAACGACGCGTTTCTCAGAACGTAACTCCGTCGTTAAGTGGCGCATGACTGTATTGCAAATATTTACTAATTGGCATCCAAATTTTTCAATTATGGCATCAGATAGCTTCTGGGATGCATATTTCTCACTCTATAGGAAGCAAAAAATGGCTTTTTGGCCAAAATGAGCTAAAATAAGGTGAAACTTTAGGAGCCCTCCTGAAAATATGGAACAACTTAGAATTTTTTCCTTTAGATCTTTAGAAAAATCTTTAGAAATCTTTAGAAAATTTAGAAAAAAGCAATCTTTAGAAAAAAAATTAAGATCCTAAACCCCTAGCCACATGCTCAAACCAGGGGATAAAATTGGTCAATTTTAGAGCCCTCGGAGGCAAGGGCTTATGGTAAAACTTTTATAATTCATCACCTAACTGTATTATCCAAACAAAAATGTATCTATGGATAGATAATGACCCTATAATCACTGTGTTATGAGGAAAAAATTCTAGTTCCATATTTTCAGGAGGGCTCCTATAGTTTCACCTTATTTTAGCTAGTTTTTGCCCAAAAGCAATTTTTAGCTTTCTATAGAGTGAGAAATATGCATCCCAGAGGCTATCTGATGCCATAATTGAAAAATTTGGATGCCAATTAGTAAATATTTGCAATATTAACTTTCTCGAGGAGTCCATTATAAAATTATAAGCCCCTGAAATTGAAAAAAAAATGCGTTTTTCACATTTGGCATTTTTAGGGCCAAATTTCAAAGGTCTCTAGAGATAGATATTTTTTAAACTGAGGAATTGAAAGCTAATCTTTTGCATGGTGGGTAGAGCCATATAGATCTACATTTAAGAATGTTTCCAGCAAAATCTGAGGAGGTGACCTGGGGAGGTTTTTGACATTTAGGTGAGTTGGCACGGAATGACCCTTTTGAGTCACGGGTTTCAAAGACCCGAGTCTTAAGCGTTGAGGACTTGACCCTATTGTCGTCAGCCTCACAAACTTCTCGTTGAGTCGTGAGATACACAACTCCAATCCGAGTGTCCGATTTGTATACGGCAGGCCTGTTTGAATGTTGTGAGTCGGTTTCAGACTTGAGAAGAGAGTTTGTTCAGCAATATGTGTTTGTAGCTCGGTACAGAAGCTCGCTATGTTTTTAGCTCGCTACCCTATGGGAAGATACAGAAAACAGATGGAATATTGTGCTTTTGCCCTGTTTATTTGCCATACCAAAGGGTTGCGTTTGGTTACTTGACTACTTTGTTGCCCTCGTTATGCTTCAGGAAGGAAGCACCACCTAAATACATTTTTGAGCTGATAAAAAGAGGATTCAAAAAGAAATCCCCAATTTTAAGGGTCACCACCCATTTTAAGACACCAGTGGGTACCATCAGGGCCATCCATCTGGGCATCGGCCCACCGAACACGGATGGCCGCTTAGCATCCGGGATGTCAAAGAAACGTAAAATTGTTAAGGACAGTGAAGCAATCAATGTAGTAATCAACAGGATGAGTCACGAGGTGAGGAAAGCTTGTGATAGACGCTGCACTCCAATCACCGCTGTAAGAGGTGAGGAAACACGAGGTGAGGAAACACGAGGTGAGGAAAGCATGTTTACTGCACCACCTCTGGACCGTTGTTTGCTGACGCAGGTAGACACAATAACAATGCTGGGAAAAACGGGAACACCTAATTGGTCAGTACCGTTACCAATCGGCAAGTGACTATTGCTGACATAGCTACAGCCACACAAGCTCTATTTATTAGAGTAGATTCACCATGACAGCATATTGAGACCAAGTTTTGTCAGTGATGACTGATGAACCATCAACACCAAGCAACTCAGAAGACAGTTCTTCACAGGCCAGGCAATTGATGCCGTAAAGTCACATTTGACTGAACTCTGTGAAGGTTTGTCCCAACTTCTAATGTGTTGTGTCCTCTTTGTTTTGATGTTTACGTGAGACTCCAAGTGGAGTTTGAATGCCACATTTTGAGAGACATTTGCAGACACCATTGCACTTTGATGTGATTTACAAGGACAGAAGTGGACGATGAACAATCAGAATTTTTTGTACAGGGAATTTAAACCTAGGTTCTGAACACCATGCGTCATCGGTTGAGATGAGAATGCTCAACAGGTCGATCGGAATTCGTATTAAGCCCTTTATACGTGAGGAGTGTTGAAATATATTTTGCGTTGCTTTGGTGAAGCCTCCACTGTCAGCGTCTATCATCGATTGGTCTTGCCAATAAGTAGCACCCATATTAAAATTGACGAACAAGAGCTAATTATTTTGGAGGCCAATTAAGTTCATTACATGAATGCCACCTTGAGGTTGTTATGGCTGGTCGTGGTGGTGGTTTGGGAACTCGGTTTTTGTGTCGTTAAATGAGTTACAAAAGGACATGTTTGTGGATATTGGAATGCTACCCTACTTACAGATCCCATGCTGTTCTCACCCCCTCGCCTGCATGTCCTTGGCTGTTTCAACCCATTTGTGCTGTCGGGATTTGCCTTACGATGCTCAAAGACAAAAAAATTCCTGCAGTGCGTGTAGTTTTTTTTATTTTTTATTTTTATTTTTTGTGGTCATGGTTATCTTGCATTTCCAACCACAACAAAGGGATCGAGGTTGTTTTGATGAATTGTTGCCAACCTGTGACCCTGACTGTGTGTTGCGGGATGAGCTGGCCACATGCTGAGCCACACTGTACTGTGTAAGCATGAGGTAAGTGTTTTGCTACCGGCGGCCAACGGGACCCTTTGCTGAAACAATGCTCCCACCGCGTGCTTTTCTTCCTGCTCAGTTGCACATGCTTGGAGAAGGTGGCAGCAGAGGGGCCCGCCTGGAGATGGCACTGGCCAAGATTTTATTTGCTGCAAGTAGGTCTTCTCGACTTTGTAGATAAATAAACGGCACGGCGGGGAATGCCTACATAGTTTGACGCACACTTCTGGCTTGTTTTCCTTGCCATTCCGACTCGGATACATCTTTCACCTTCATTACATACTATGTGGTAGAACACGGATGTTGTTTTTAATTGGTTTGATCCTACTGAAACTGATTATTTTGTCAAATTCATTTGTTTAACGACTCTGAGATAAGAATCCGTTGAATCCATTTGTGGTGCCTTTCCTCTGATGGGCATTAAACTGGGCATCCTGTCTGCCGACCTTATTTGGTGGATGTTAAAGATCCCACGGTGTCCTTGACGAAGAGTGGGCTAGTTATCGCCGGCATCCTGAACAAGTTGCAAATTCCTGTTCTCACCAACAAGGGGCACTTAATCGGTGTCACAACTGCACCTCCAGCAAATGATGCTTCCCACAGTCACGTGCTGCATATGAAAGAAGTCGCCAGAACGGCTGCCATTGTTGCTCGTGTGAAATTTATGTTGCAGAGTCAATCCAAATTGTCGGCATGAGTGCCACCCTGAGCAACGTACGAGATCTGCAGGCGTTTTTGAAGGCCGAAGTGTACACCAATAATTTTAGGCCGGTGAGTTTCTCGTCGGTCCACGATGACCGTCTCTAATGGCACCCTTACCTTTACTCCTCGGTACAACTCTGCTGCATGATTGGTGTGATGCTTTCCATTTCATGTTCCGTGAAAGTTGAACCATTGATTTGCTTCTGTTGCTTCTGGTTTCTTCTGTTGCTCAGGAGTGATTTACTATGCTTCAGTCAACGAGGACCGTTGAGCATGATTTAATTTTCAAACCTCAATTGTTTTTTTTAAACTTGCAGTAAAAGAGCTCCGTGAGAGCTGATGTGCAGAATAAGGAAGTGAATCAAGACAACACAACGGCAGTTGAAATGGAATGCATGCTAATTATTATTAATTTGGCACTTGGAAGATATTGAGGTGACAGATGGTAAAAAGGCAATGTACCAATAGTGGAGCAGGTGGTCCTCATGAGAATGAACAACTGGGGGGAGGAGGGGTGGGGGAGAAGAGAGGAGGGGTGGGGGAAAAGAGAGGAGGGATATGGGTGAGAGAGAGAAAGAGAGATAGGAGGTGAGAGAGAGAGAGAGAGAGAGAGAGAGAGAGAGAGAGAGAGAGAGAGAGAGAGAGAGAGAGAGAGAGAGAGAGAGAGAGAGAGAGAGATAGGGGTGGGAGAGAGAGAGGGGGGGATAGGGGTGAGAGAGAGAGAGAGAGAGAGGGGGATAGGGGTGAGAGAGAGAGAGAGGGATAGGGGTGAGAGAGAGAGAGGGATAGGGGTGAGAGAGAGAGAGAGGGATAGGGGTGAGAGAGGGATAGGGGTGAGAGAGAGAGAGAGAGAGGGATAGGGGTGAGAGAGAGAGAGATGGATAGGGGTGAGAGAGAGAGAAAGAGAGAGAGAGAGAGGGGGGTGGGATAGGGGTGAGAGAGGAGAGGGGGGATAGGGGTGGGAGAGAGAGAGGGGGGGATAGGGGTGAGAGAGAGAGAGAGAGAGAGGGGGATAGGGGTGAGAGAGAGAGAGAGAGAGAGAGGGATAGGGGTGAGAGAGAGAGAGAGGGATAGGGGTGAGAGAGAGAGAGAGAGGGATAGGGGTGAGAGAGAGAGAGAGAGAGGGATAGGGGTGAGAGAGAGAGAGAGAGAGAGGGATAGGGGTGAGAGAGAGAGAGAGGGATAGGGGTGAGAGAGAGAGAGGGATAGGGGTAAGAGAGAGAGAGGGATAGGGGTGAGAGAGAGGGATAGGGGTGAGAGAGAGGGATAGGGGTGAGAGAGAGAGAGAGGGATAGGGGTGAGAGAGAGAGAGGGATAGGGGTGAGAGAGAGAGAGAGGGGGGGATAGGGGTGAGAGAGAGAGAGAGAGGGATAGGGGTGAGAGAGAGAGGGATAGGGGTGAGAGAGAGAGAGGGATAGGGGTGAGAGAGAGAGGGATAGGGGTGAGAGAGAGAGAGAGAGAGAGAGAGAGAGAGGCGGAGAGAGAGAGGCGGAGAGAGAGAGAGAGAGAGAGAGAGAGAGAGAGAGAGAGAGAGAGAGAGAGAGGGGGATAGGGGTGAGAGAGAGAGAGAGAGAGAGAGGGGATAGGGGTGAGAGAGAGAGAGAGAGGGGGATAGGGGTGAGAGAGAGAGAGAGAGGGGGATAGGGGTGAGAGAGAGAGAGAGAGGGGGATAGGGGTGAGAGAGAGAGAGGGATAGGGGTGAGAGAGAGAGAGAGAGAGGGATAGGGGTGAGAGAGAGAGAGAGAGAGGGATAGGGGTGAGAGAGAGAGAGAGAGGGATAGGGGTGAGAGAGAGAGAGAGAGAGAGAGAGAGAGAGAGAGAGAGAGAGAGAGAGGGGGGGATAGGGGTGAGAGAGAGAGAGAGAGAGGGGGGATAGGGGTGAGAGAGAGAGAGAGGGGGATAGGGGTGAGAGAGAGAGAGAGAGAGAGGGATAGGGGTGAGAGAGAGAGAGAGAGGGATAGGGGTGAGAGAGAGAGAGAGGGATAGGGGTGAGAGAGAGGGATAGGGGTGAGAGAGAGAGAGAGAGAGGGATAGGGGTGAGAGAGAGAGAGGGATAGGGGTGAGAGAGAGAGAGGGATAGGGGTGAGAGAGAGAGAGAGAGAGAGAGAGAGAGAGAGAGAGAGAGAGAGAGAGAGAGAGAGAGAGAGAGAGAGAGAGAGAGAGAGAGAGAGAGAGAGAGAGAGAGAGAGAGAGAGAGAGAGAGAGAGAGAGAGAGAGAGAGAGAGAGAGAGAGAGAGAGAGATAGGGGTGAGAGA